>NW_023339785.1:6993635-7033236 GCF_004916995.1 Morone saxatilis
CTGGGAGAACACATTAAAACTTCAGCCTCAATGGCTCAGCTCCATATTCATCCACATACTGCCATCTTGTGGCCTCAGGGAGACCTTCTACCCAGTATCTATTTGGCACTCCAAATATCTGATCTCGGCCAAACAAATTGGATTCATAATGCATGGCTTACATTACACACCGTTTATATCATATCTGAGGCTGTCGACGAGCCCTTGCAGTAAATCTATTCGGTAATATCTCCCAGCCCGCTGTGTGACATTGCCAATAAGATGGAGAATTGGTGCTGTGATATATGAGTGGCCAAGGTGAATGTATTGTTTTAACCAAAAGGGCACCAGCTGCAGTCACAGAGTTGTGGCATGGAAAGTGGAAACCTGACCTATTGGTTTAGAGCAGATAAAAACACATTCCCCCTGACCTTTCCGCTTCATTACCCACCATGATACCTCATAAATTGAGGAGAATACAGTGCTGCTGTCACGTCAGAAGCAAGGAGAGCGCTTCAGGTTGTTGTTGTTTTTTTTCTGCTCTCAGTTTTTTCACACTTGGTGTATAAATCATACTGCATGGTTGACTTTATTTTAGTGGAGTAGCCTATATTTTGTGATCTTGTACATACGTAAGATCACAACTAATGAAAGCAATAATGATCCAATGAAGAACAAATAGTTGAAATATTCTGTATATGCCTTACATCCTAAAGATGTTGTGACATTATTTTAACAGTATTTAATTATAGAAAATAAAAAGTAGGTATAAAGTAGCAAGCTATAAAGTCATATTATGGGAGTATCATTTTTTGTGTTGCAAGAACTGCTGTATTCTTAGTGTGTGAGGCAAATCTTCAAAACAAAGCAGATGCTGAATTCTTTTAATTATAGAAAAAAAAACAGGTCTGAATTCAATGCAAGATGAACTGCTGTTTTAATAGATTTAATTATCTCTGGAGCCCTCTGCTGGTTGATGGGGCGCCCCACATAAAGTACAACACTGCATAAGAGCATGTCAGTTGATGGTGCACTCACTGACCAAATACTGACAAATAATAAAGAACTAAACATTGCAGTCGTAACTTTCTTAGTTTACTTATCAGCCTTAGAGTCATCTCACAACCATCTGGAGAAATGGTTACATAACACATGCTTGAGCTTATAATAAAAGAGCTGTAATGCTTTTTTAAGGACAGAATAATACAAAAGATCACAAAACTTCAATGGTTAACTAAGATAGATAGATAGATAGATAGATAGATAGATAGATAGAAATACTTTATTTATCCCCGAAGGGAAATTATAGTAGTTATAGCAGCTGATTTCGAGTCAATTATTATTCGAAAGTTCTTCATTTGCAGGTGGGAGAACGATTTTCTATATTTCTCTATTTTATTCCATAAAAAATATGGTATGTCTGTAGCACCATCAAAAACTATGTACAAATAAGAACTTTAATATGTTAAATAAACATTACATATGTTGGTGCCTTTATAATATCAACATAAACTTTATTATTGCACATTATATCTGTCATTATTATATTGGCCTAATACAGGAACAAATAAGATCTCAATAGTCTTTGATCCCATTACATATAATAAATTATCTTGTCATACGTTAAAACCAATATTGTTTATCAAATGTAGAAATACACCTGTAAAACCCAGAGGCTAGATCACAGCCTTACTGCAGTGCTGTAGGACGTCAGTGGTTTGCGAGATAAATCTGATCATCAGATCATTGTGAGATGATCAACAGAACTGGAGAGCGGCAGAACGAAAACATATTTCTGCTACACAAATGTTTACTTTTTTCAGACTTTCTTTTCATCTTTGTTTATTCCTGTAAATTACTGGATATTTTTTTAATCTTCTGGCCCCTAAAAACAATTCAAATTAAAAAATCTGAGAACTGTCCCTCTTGAGTGGAACAGTATACAATATGTGAAGAGAGGTTTGTGTGTATGTGTGGTTTTTCTGGGTCACAAACAAAAAATAGGTTGCTGTAGGAAGCCATAAGAAATACAAAAAGTATGCAAAGATGAAAGTCCCTACTGAAATCCCTGTAGGATTTTTAAAAGAAACATATTTTTTGCAAATGCTGAGCAGATGATAGCATTACACAGCACTAAGCAAACAGCATTAGACCTCACAGCAGTATAGCGCATACTGTACAAATGACATCAACAGCAACAAATAAGAGCAGTCCATGTCTATAACTGACTACGGAGGATAAATCTGAGCCACCATAACATCTCCTGCAGAGAGATATAAACCTTTAGCTATAGTCTACAAGATACTGCTGCTGTAACCATTCATCTTTCATCCAGCAACTGTGGGTGTGTAAATGCACGTGTGTGTGTGTAGGTTATATGTGTGTGTCTTCCGTTTCATTAATGACAGTATATGGTGACGCCTTCCAGCAGGGATTACCACACTGTGAGCTCTGGCTCTCCCACCGTGCGCAGTAATGAAGGAGAGCTGTGGAGACTGGAGGCGCAGGCAGCGGGTCGCTTTCCACCAGAGTTTACATGGGAGACGACAAATTTGGACGTGACTGTCTTACCAGAGATTAAAACTGTCTGAGAGAGACGGAGAGAGAGAAGGGGGGAGAAGTAGGCTTCATGCACTTGTTCTGGCAACCTGCTTGTGCAATTTAACAGTAGATCGCTGGTTAACAGTCCAGGAGATCAAAGGAAAACTGACAAAATGGACTGTTTTTAAAGTGTCCCTTCTGTGCAGTGTGCAACAGAGGGCACTTAGAGATTACAATCCTGCACCTAAAGCCTTACAGCTAAATTATTTCCCCTGCAAACTCTATATCTGTAATTATCGATTTCATAGCTTTATCTAAAGAAATAATATACAAAAAGAGATACTCCAATATTGGAAATTTGAGATGTGGATCACCTCTTGCTGTTGGTTCAGATGTTTTTGAGATATCAAGACAACAGAACAGTGGGAAACACATGAATCAAGTTCTTTATTAACATGATAATCATTATCAGCTGGATGTTATTATTCACAACCACACACAGAAACACCATGCGCTTGGATATGGCTTCAACAGGTACAGAATAATTTAGATATCATAACTAGGCCTCTGTTTCATCTGAATTCCTCATCAAGCAAACACAATACAAACCTCAAATTTTCATCATGAGCATAGATAGCATAAGACATGAAGGGTGTTGCATTTCACTGCAAATGCTTCAAATTAGCATGCGGGCATTGGTGTAAGGATGTGTACCAGCTGTCTTGTGTAGTTGCAGAATCATGTTAAAAAAATGGATGTTCATCTTAAAGGAGTAGTATGCAAGGTTCTTGTTTGTCATTTTAGTGACATCTCTGACGCAAACTGATTATTACTGTTGTGGTTTTGAACTTAATCTACCCAGAGATCCACTGGCAAGCAAACAGAGAGTCAACAGTGCGTTTCCTTGGATTTTCTGTTGTTACAGTTTGAGTTGTTGCAGGTGGCATTCTTCTCTTTATTCTCTTCAAACACGGTGGGTAGTGTCAGTCATGCTAGCCTCTCCCATTCTGCTTCAGTTTATTTGAAACCATTTGAGAACATAAGATGCATCGCTTCATCCACTTTAACAGGATTTCAGACACTGACTGTTTAGAACAACACATGTACAAAATGTAATCAGCTGGCTATAGGTTGAATCATTATTGATTATTATAGATTGAGGTGAAGTTTGGGCCTCTAACATGAATTCTTGTGAAAATGTTGCATCGTATTACCTTAAGTTTAACCGTTGAAAGGTAGACTGAGATTCCAGCGGCTCCACTCCCCTCCAGGTCTCTGCGGATGTTCAGATCCTGTGGAGATCAGGCAGAGAGAGCAGATCTTAGAAAGATCAATACTCCTTAGTGGATTTCCTATATCAACCACAGTGAAATCCTACCATCTGTGACATATAGGTTGAGCGTATAAGTCACTGCTGGGTGGGATCCAATCCAATAAGTCGCTCTCCACACCGTCTGTTCTTGTTGGGCTGGAAATGCTGTAGGCTGGGAGAGGTGGATGAGTCGAGCCAGGTACACCTGGTGTAGTGTTCACTTCTTTCTTCTTCTTCTTCTTCTTCTTTTTTTTTTTTACCAGTTAACTGCTTATTTCACTTTATGGAAGTTATTTATATAAAGATATACACAGCAAGAAATAACAAGTTATGAGTGATCAGTGATATGATCATACATCTTTAGGAGCAGAAATGACGGCGTGCGGATTATATTGACTGTATTTATATTATAAATGGGTATTATTTAAAGGGCCAGTGTGTAAGATTTAGTAGCATAAAGCGGTGTAGTTGCAGATCACTTCCTCGCTTCACCCTTTCCATGAGTGTCATTTTACACTGTGATTTTTGTATGGGGTAAACAAACAAGATATAATGTCCAACATAATATCTGCCTTTAGGTTGTATTTTGTTAGCTTCAGCTAAGCCAGGCTAGCTGTTTTGTGCTAAGCTAGCTGGCAGCCAGCTGTAGCTTCAGGTTTACTGACAAGAGAGTGGTGTCGAGCTTCTCATCTAAAAGAAAGTGAATAAGCGCGCTAGTAGATGATTTCACAAAATTATCAAAATAATGACAATAACATATCAAAAATATTTAAATTCCAACTTGATAAATGGCATAATTATACACACTGATTGCAATAAAACAATAACATATTACACTAAAAATCACTAAAAAGCTAAACATAAATGTGCACAGCAAGGAATAAATCAACAATAGCACTGTGAGAAATGATGGAAGCAATCAATATTTATGTTATTACCTTAAACAACGGGGATACAGACATGTTTGTATAGTTTACATCTGTCTGTATATAATGCTTGCTTGTTTCAAACAGTTGCTCATCAACAAGAAAAGAAACCTGTGCAGAACTGCTGACCACTGGGTTTGTGTACAGATGGAAAAGTGAACGCCAGAAATTAAAGCATTTAAAAAAAAAGGCTCTATATTTGCACTAGGGAAAATGGAACGAGCAACATCTGGCTTTAATAAGAGAGCAATCCAGAGAAATATTTTTACAAGGCGTAAACATTTTACACTTGACTTACAGTGACTGAACAGAGAGCAGAGCGTGTAAGTCTTTCTGTGGATGGGTGCGCTGGTTGTTGTGAGTTACAGACTGGTAACCACAAGCTGCTGCTGGCAGGATGGAGATGAGCAGCGACTGGCCCTGGAAGCAGTAGACAAAAACCTGTTGATCTCATGTGCTATATACGAAGGAAAATGCAGTGAATCACACCATCTATCAGTGTGAGGAATAGCCTGTTCCTAGGCAATAAAAGCAACGGCTGACATTTGTTTATCAATAGACTGCCAGGCTCCTAGATGTCACTCAGCACGCTCGGACATTAATTTAACACAAGGACAGCAGATTGGGAGCTATTATTTCATTTATTTTTATTTATTTATTTATTATTTTTCATTTTATTTATTTATTATAAGACACAGTGTGCAATTTTAAACATGAATTTCTATCTGCAGTCCAGAACAGAAAGAGTGTGTGTGTGTTGTGCAAATGTCCAATAAAGTGTAGAGTCAGTGATTTACAGATCTGAGTTGCTGTTAGCCAAATTTAAAAAATGTACTTCCAATGACGGCTTTAAGAGAAGACAGCAGACTGCACAAATAAAGGGTACAGTGAAATCTTAGAAAGTCTGGAAGATTTGTCTCGGAACAAAAGGCCACAAAGTTGTATTATTTTTTTACACAACGCACAATCTAACATTTTAAAGCCTCAAAGATTATGTTTCTTCAGTGTTCGGCAGTGAATTATACTGAATTTGATTTCTATAGGGATTTTTTTTATAGCTGGACTCAAGTGATCTAATGACTGAATGTAAAGATGCAACATAACAGGACATATAGGAAAGGATAGAAGCGCATAAATGCGTACAAGTTGTACACATTGTTTTTGTCTTTTTTTTTTAATGTGCCAACAAGCCACTGAGTTAGGGTTTGAAAATAGTTATAGCTAATGGTTGTAAATTTAATGATAGCTGCTATTTTCCTTTCAACATTTATCAAATTTTCCAGTATTACTTCCTACAAAAACTGTGTCTAGGGCAGGAAATGAAGACTGGAAATATCTGAGTTTTAAAATTCAATATTGTCTGCAGGTACAGCCGAGCTATGAATCTGGTTGGCCACCACGTTTTCAGGGTGTCAGAAACAAACTCCAACTTCCTTTTAGTGAAAATATAATGCTGTATACTGTTTCCAAAGTGTCATGGCGGTCTACACTGTAAATTCTACACAGGATTACTTTTAAGTGCTGATCATTAAAATACATTCAAGTTTAACATTATGGATATTTATGGGAAACACCTGACAAAAACATACATTTGATAGGCAAGTTACAAATCTATTTGACTTAACATTTAACTGTTACATGAGACATTATTTTATGTTGTATAATTTAAATCTTGTGGTTGTGTCCACAATTCCTCCTTTCCAACCCATAACTGGTCCACATGAAAGCACAGAGGTTTTATTGAGGAAACACTAATTACTGACTTCTAGCTTTGAACTGAATGTGGCATTAGGGGGATAAATGATGTAAAGTGTCTCCCTAAGTGGTCCTCTCCATAATACTGTGCATTTTATGCTCAAAGATGCCATGCTTGAACAGCTGAATAACTCTGCAAGTGTTCAGGGTTTTTTTCCCTCTGGGACTACCCTTACAAAAGAACACACACTTGGTGCATGTGCACAGCCACGTCATTTGTATGTTTTGCATTCTGTTGTGAAGAAACCCCTCCAAACTAAAATACCTAATCTTACTTAACAGAGCAATTCAACAGTTTCCCCTTTGGGATTAATAAAGTATATCTTCTTCTTCTTCTTCTTCAATTGAGGATTATTGCCAACGAAAAGTCTTAAGATTCAGTTGGAAACCTTTCCATTGTTTGCCTCTGTGCTGTTATCCAATATCTTAGTTTTTATTTTTTAAGCTGAGATTGTATGGAGAGCCAGGGTTTCACTCAGGCCACTACACTAACATGAACCGATGTGAGCATGAGTAGACGCTAGACACTTTGACAATTTCCACAGCATTTTGTAATTCACCCTGCGTGTGAAGGGGAAATTGTACGACACGGAATTAAAAAAAAAAAAAAAGGAAAAAACTAAAACAAACAAAAGCGCTCAGGTGTAATTTTCTATCTGAAGTTGGAGCCTGGGAAACTATTCTGCCAGGCTGCTCATCAGACACAGACTCCGGGTGGCTGACAGCAGCGAACAGAGGTAAACGTCAATTAAGACGTTACAGTAGATGACAGGCCAAAAGAAAACAGTGCTGAGAGATGCCATCTGGGGCAGACTGTGTAAATTGAAGGTGTCTGAACACGATGCTTCAGATAAGGCTAAAATGTTAGCAGCTTTAGACATGTCAGGTTAACATGAAGAGGCATGAGGAAGACTTTAGGTAGCTGGTGTTCCTGCGGGCTATCTATTTAGGATTTATATGTATTTCTGTATTTTCTCTTAACATTGATGATTTTAGAAAATGAAACGATCTTGGACTAAAACTTTGGCACATATAATGAATGTGTTTCATGTGGCCAACATACAGGCTCAGAAGTGTTTTCTTGCAGCCTTGTACTATAGTTAGCTTTAATGCTAAATAATGCCACTTGAATGACATTTCTAGTCAGGCAGTTTGAGCTCTTCTTCTAGCAGCAGGTTTTTTGACTGAGGGCCTTTTTATACTACTCTTATTTCTGTCTTTAATGTATTGTTTTGTCCAATTAGGGAGCTCCGAGTCCAAAGTGACTTGGAGACACCACAAACATTTACATTTTAGTCCTGACCTATAATGGTTGATTAGGGTGTCAGTGAAATATACAGCAAGCCAACAGGTTTTTAACCAATATGTTTCCTCTGTCAAATAAATTCACGAGTCTCTCCTGGTGGATCATTTCTCCCCCTCCTCTATTTCAAGGTCCATGAGAGCCGTGCTACTGATCTTTTCCAGCATGCTTAATGTGTAGAAATTGATTTGGAGAGAAAACATCTCAGATGTGTGTTTTGTTTTCATCTTCTTTAATAGAACTTCAGAGAGCAGGAAGTGTGTGCGTCATGAAATTCGCCCTGGTTATCTGCTTTCACACGCTCTGGCCAGCCGCCTGCCCTCAAACAGCACCGAGCCCCCACTGTGAGGGGGGGCTGATACACAACTTACGGACATTCATACACATACACATGGAAATCCACACGAAAGATGCACAGCATGTTGCAAACATACATGCAGCAGACAGCAGCAATGAACAAGTTTGCACGTCGTTGTGCGTCTATTCTCAAGCAAGCCGACATAAATGAACACCAGCAAGTCAATATTTTCACACATAGCACGTTTTTAAATCAAAGCCAGAGGTAAAGACATATGCATTTTTTTCATTTTGCAGTGTGCAAACAAATGTGAATCTTGTTGCAGTGAATCTTTAAAGCCAATTGTAGTTTATCTTGCTTCATTTTGCTGGAAAAAGCCGACCAGATCAGATGCATTTGAAGTTACTCTGAGGGTTTTAAGAGTTGAGCTGAGATGGACGGTCATGCGTCTTGTTATGGAGAAACTTCTCCTCGGGCCTTAGGTGAGGGTGAGAATGTGTGAGGTCACACCATGTGACCTTTAGCTGAAGCCGCTGGGTGCCATTGGTCCAGAGCCAAACCCCCCCCCCCAAACCATGAACCTCCCACCTCCCCCAGACACACAGCAGCCCTCTCTGCTGCCTGACCAGTGCACTTATGGGCAAAGTGCAGAGACTAGTTGTGTGTTTGTAGGTCGACTGTCTGTCTTCCATGTAGCTATTATCATACATTTATTCTGGCACACATACAAGAGGAGGTTTGTCCCTTCTGCCATAGCTGCCCTAAAAAAATACCTTGCTGAATAGTATGTGTGTGTCTATATGTTACAAGTACACATGCATATTGTGTGTGTGGATACAAGAGAGGTGTATGTGTGTGTAATGTGAGAATTATTACGCATTATATTATGTTTCCATATTTGTGTGTTTTTTCTTGAGACATGAGCATTTGCAGATCATGAAAAACTAATTTAATAATAAGGACTATCAGTCTTATAGATACCAATTTGGCTTTCACAACCTAAATTTAACCGAATCCCCTCTTTCAAGTCCACCTCATGTTCTTAAATGAGTTTTGAAAGCTGCTTGGTTTCAGCACCAGAGTCCAGCTGTGATTTTAATTTGAGCATTTGTTGCATCACTGCCCACTTCAAAAATAAACTATTGATCAGAACCGCCCTGCATGCTCTGGAACATCTGAAATCTGTGTTCATTCCCTTAACCCCATAACCCACAGCTCCCACACGTAATACATCTGATCAGATAAAAACACAATGTAAAACCGCACTCATCTAAATAGAAAGCAGCTGAAAAGAAAGAAATGCTTAATTTGCACACATGCAAAAACAAAACAACCCCAAAAAGCTTTAATTTGCCTATAAATGTAGCTACTAACAGAAATGAATATCCACTTCTAAATTCTACAATTATATTTGAAGCTTAAATAGTTGCCATGTATAAATAACGGTGCAATATGTAATAAATAACTGTGCTAAATGGTGCACTATTCTTTCTTTTTATTAAAAAAAAAAAAAGGTAAATTCACTCAGAAATATCAAGTTGATATTCTTTATTTTTTCGGTTGAAATGTCAAAATGTTTTCAGATAACTGCACTATCTGAGTCCCGGGCTTCATTAGCGGGTAATTAAAACATGCAGCGGTGTCACCGAAGCATCTGAAGCCTCTTCCAACCCCGCCGCCGCACGACTATCGAGAGGTTGTTAATTATTTAGATTGGAGGTGTAACCATACATGTTTGGATATTTGCACTCGCTCGCGTTTTATTTGAATTCCCATCGGAGTGGAGGTGAGAGCTGTGTCGGCTCGGTGTCTTCCTTCACATTGGATTTTTCCCCCCCCTTTCTTAATCAGCTGGCGGAACAAATCTCACATTAAGATGTACTGTGTGTGTTTTAGGTGTCCGAAAAGCTGAGGCAGGACGAAGATGAATTTGGTTCAAACAGAGATTGATAATTGTGTGTTTGTTGGAACATGAACTACATGCTTATCAAGTTTATTATGTATATTTATCAGGTGCCATTATGCGTGCTTATGCCTGGGAAGACTTTAAAATGAGTTTGGTTTGACGCATAAATGACTCTGCAGTGTCTGGATTTAGAATATAAATTCCAGCTAAAACGTGAGCAGAATAGAAATAGCCAGGGTGCAGAAAAAATGAAAAATACAAGACTATTTTGTGAAAATTCTCTGCAGACATCTGCAATTAAAGAAAGTGAACATGCAGCAGCAGCTTAAAGGAAGCGTGTGTTGTCTCTCTCATTTAAACTTTTAATAAGTGCTTACCTTGTGCAGGCTGGGAAGGAGAGGAAAGGCTAAAGGTCTGCAGTCCTGGGCGCCGTTTCAGCCAAATGAACATTTCCCACTGCAGCCTCCTCTCTTCAGGTCATCCTCTTGCTCACATGTTGATTGTGTGGATGTGTATTGAGGCTGCAGACTTTGCGTATTCGCCTCCACAGCAGCCGGGGCTTATCCCCCTGTCAGCTGATTATTGCTCCGCGTTACCGACTCCATCAAAAGGTGACACTTGTGCAACAAAAGGGCCCCCAGCTTTTTTGTTTTTTTTACTTTTTTTTTTTTAAAGAGGAAAATAATTGTGCAGGGTCTGGGCGCAGGATGCGTACCGCAGCTCGGAAAATCAGTTGTATTCATCGATGTAAACATATAAGAATGCCTCTCTTGTGTTTGTTATTTAGCCGTTTTTGTACAAACAACAGTTAGACTAACTTTGATTTATTTCTCCTCATAATAGTCCCCCCTCGAGAGATGACCCCAAGGCCTCTTGCAGCATGACATCAGACCCTAAATCAGCTCTTTCACCGGGCGGCCACATTATTATTTTTTTCTTTCACATTCTAGTTCATTTTTATAATGATAAGTGATTTAATAATAAAATATAAACCCAAACGACTCACATGATCAAAATTCTGAGGCTGGAAAGTGCACGCAGCTCAAGCCTGCAAACCCAAAGGGGCACTATTTATTTGTGTCTTTTATTTCCTGCGGGGAGTGCTGCGGTTGTTTCCTCCCCGGTGCCTCGCAGTGCACGAAGCGAGCGCTCCGTCCCCCGCCTCCTTCAGCCAGCCTCGGCCCCGCATACCTCTGTGTTTGCTCAAGCTTGTGAATCCTAGTTTCCCCAGACCGTGCGTGCCTTTGTTTTTGTTTTTGTTTTTTTACTATAAAGCATGAGTGCCCAAAGAACACAACAATGCAAAGACAAACAAGATGCTTGTGTCGGCTGCACCAAGAGCACCAAGAGCAAGGCTTGCTTTAAAGTATATGAACAAAAAGACCTTTATGGTATTTGGATCTCACAGGTACATTGTATAGCTCATATTAATGAATCCACCAGTAAAATACGAATTTGGGATTTTTGGTAAAATCCCCCTTTAAAGCACTAATTGAATCAAATGATTGTATTTAAGAAATGTGTTTTCTATGAATCCCCTGCAGAGATTCTCTTCTGAGTTCAAACGCAGAGAGAAAAAAACAATCCCTAATGGACTGTTGTCACTGTTGTGTGGTCCAACTGCTGTTTGTTGATTCCCGTGTTATTTCAAGCACCAGTGACCGCAGCCGAGGCCCTTTGGCTGAGCAGGCAGACATGTATTCAGCAGTTAATCTGGCGGAGCATCTCTCTGCTATGTGTATTGGAGCGGCCCATTGTTTTCCTCTATAGATTAGGCGCACATAATCGAAAGGCTATAGACAGACTGTCATTGCTTTACACTCCACTAACAGACTACCAACACAAAGATTCAATAAAAGTCCCCCATCAGAATGTTTTTGAACAATATATTTACTTCCATTAAATAAAACACAATAGTTTTTTTGGATGTTGGAAAGAAAAAAAAAACATAATTCCGTACCAAATAGTATACACAGAGCAAAAACCAAATAATTTGTCGCAGGAACATTTTTGATGCTTCTTTTTTTTTCTTTTAAAATCCAGAATTGCTATTCTAAATCGATATTCACACAGACATTAATAATAAATTTATAATATGTTAGAAACACACAACTGGTGCGTTTTTAGTATGTACATTCCCTTTTTGTTTGCAAGCAAAACATGATTCCTTTTTAGGTTTTTTTTTTTTTTCTTTTCCACATGCGTTGATAAATTGAACCTGGAGAGGACTGGAGGGTTATAGCGCATTCGCCTCGACAAACAGGAGATGATAATTCAAATATATATACAACCTTTTCAGTCAACAATTAAAGTCCAAAAAAATCCACCAGAAAAAAAAAATCCCTCATGACGAGCTATGAAAAAGGAGACAGGCCCCCTTTTTTTAAAACTGTGGCGCAGTGTGTGATCAGGCCTGGACTCGTCAAAAGGGGAATAAACCTAAAATCTCCCGTTTCAGTTTGACTCCGACCTGGAGTTGAGCTTGCTTCAGTGGTTCAGTCTTCTAGTGCCCTTTTTTTTTGAAAAATGAAAAAGTAGTTGTAGTAGTCTCTTGTTCCTGTGGCCGGCTGCTTGTGATTACCCGCACACTGCAAAAAATGACCACCATAACAAGCCAGTTGGTCTTGTAATCACCCTCAAAATCATATTTCCCCCCCCCAACGAAATACATGTATCAACACGGTGCGATGGAATAATCTCACTGTTTTCTTACGTTTCAAGGTACAAGTGGCCATATCTTGAGGGGAAAAGTCCGAATGAACAACTAGTATCGAGAAGGTGCCACATGATCAAAACATTCCCTGAAAAAAGTACAATTATCTCACCGCCACATTTCCTCACTCCCTTTGGAGAGAAAACACCACTTTAGGCGCCACCACTATCCTCTAATGCCTTGCTAAGGTGGTTATTTTTTGCAGTGCAGGTAGGTATTAGACGGGTCTGTCCACGGCGTATTGGCATGCGCTCAGATTAGTGGCCGGATTCTGCACACTGGCGTATCCAAAACTCGAGTGCTGCTTGGCTTTCAGTCTCAGGCTGGCCAGGCTGGAGTTACAAGTGTCCCTGTACACGTAAGGAGGGGTCGGAGGCGCGTAGGGGCACGCCGACGTGGGCACCCCCGAGTTGAGGGACGGGTTACTGAGGTTGTTCAAGTTATTGAGGCTGTTGAGGCTGGAGCCCGGCACGCCGGTGACCGCCGATGGCACCATGCTGGAAGTCATGGAGGATATGGAGTTGGGCGGAGAGAACATGGTCTGCGAGGATAAGGGGTTGACGTTCATGGAGTTGAAGAAGGGGAAGCTTTTGGTGGATAAGGAGGCCGGCGTGAGGCCCTTGGCGGCCCAGTTGTTGTACGTGTAGCTGGGGTACATGTCCTCGTAGGGCTGCATGAGTCCGTTGAACTGCGGGCCGAAGCCGTTTTTGCAAAGCTCGGCTTGTTGGTTTCTTTCCCGTTTCCTCCACTTGGCTCGCCGGTTCTTGAACCAAACCTAGAGCAAATGAAACGAGAGCAGGTTAAAGATTATTTTTGAGTTCAACTTAATCTTTTACAGCTTGTATATTTCATACAATGGCTAATCCGGGCAGAGTTCCACATTTTAACACCAGGCACACCATCTTTAATTTTGTGTTATTGGTGCCATTTAAAAAAAAAAAATCTATATATTTTAACAACAATTTTAACTGTCTGTAAATCCAAACTCTCTCATTAATCTTCGCTTTCCCGAGCAGACAATCCCGCTTTGATTCTGTGTGTATCTGTGCAGAATACACACTGGGCTGTCACTGCACCGAGGATGTGTATTCCTCTGCAGGCTTCCACAAACACGCTGACCTTAATCACACAGCAGCAGGGCGACAATCGCAAAATACAAGCTTTGCACCTCTTTCACACGAACAGGAGAAACACGACTGGTATCTGCCACCGACACATGGCAATAGCCTCGAGTGTTAACAACGTAATAATGTGCAATTACACGGCAAACAGGCAAATAACAAATAGTTAGTTTTCGTCCTGTTTTATTACAAAATGGCTGAAGAGGTTAAAATGCGCCGAGAACCACAGATGAACTGCAGTAGTTTGTTTTGCATTGTGTGCAGAGGATTGAATTATATTTAGCCTAATAGATAAACACTTACAATCTAATTAAATAAGGGCTGGGCCAACAGTGTATTTAAACAAAGACTCTGGTTATTTGTTTTCCAGCTACAAACTTTTGTCCTACATTATTTTAAAAGAAATGTTCAGCCGTGCGTAAAGTTTGGCGTCCAGTGCGTAATAATATTAAGGTACAGGGCATTTGTAGGTTAAGCGGACAATTGGCACACAAATTTCGAATTGTTTTTGTTTGCACCCAAGGGAACACTCACCCTGACCCGAGCCTCTGTGAGGTTGGTCCACACGGCTATCTCCTCCCTTGTGCTCATGTCCGGATAGCGATTCCGCTGGAAGGTGGCCTCCAGCTCCTGCAGCTGCTGGCTGGTGAAGTGAGTCCTCTGCCGCCGCTGCCGCTTCTTTTTGGAAGGGTCGTCTGAAGAGTCGTCGTTTTTGTTTTGGATCTTTTCTTTTTCTGTCAAGGGGGAAAGAAGTTGATTCAGTCAGGCTCAGGCGGATTAAGGCCTGCATGCTATGGAGAGAGAACAAAAAAAAAAACCTAAATCCATGACACTGTTGGGAAATGGATGAGCTGTTCACTGACTTCACGGGGGAGAAATGCTCCGAGTCGTGAAATCAAACTAATTGCTTCCCCCCCCTTCATGATTTGAATTCTGCGTTTTACTTTTTTTTATTTTGTGAGATTTTAGTTGACCTTTTGATTTAATCGGAGTGTGTAAGTAAATACCGGACTAATTTCAGTTGACACGAGAAGAGCTGTCTGTCATTTACATAACACAGAAACTTTTCACTACGCCTCACACAGGCCAGTGTCAAAACTAATCCTCTGTGAGTAAAATGAGAGCTGTAATCGTCTATTTGCGTGCATGAAAAAAAAAAAAAAAAACTCCCTTTACGCCCATTAATTGGAGCCGTCGTTTGTTTAATATCAAGACGACATCTGCGGCGCCTTGCTGAGAACATCTGCACCCCGGGCGGTTCTTACCGACAGACTCCGGGCTGGATGTGTCCGACACCGTGTGCACCTCTAACCGGTGTTTAGAGTCCACAGACCGCTGCAGCGGTTGTAAACTAGAGGCCATCGCCAGAGCCGTGTGGTGTGTGGAGGCAAGTTTATTCCCTGTTAGGTGGAGATGTTCTATGTTTAATGGATCCCTCATAGAGTTCATCGGTAAAAGATCGCAAAGCTGGCTGTCAAAAGCAGGTTAAGTCCCCCTTTAGTACAACAAGGATGAGCGGAAAGTCCGGAATGTGTTCAGTTCTCCAAAAAACGCACAGCAGAGCGGTTCCTGTTGCGGCTGAGATGAAGCCCTCTTTCTCTTTTAACTGGCAAATGCTTTAAAATGGACCACTGAGTGCTGCCATACTAGCACCGGTGGTTAACAGCGGCTACCTCGGCTGACTATCAGAGTGACAAGGACAGGTAGGTGATATTAGATCCAGAGGCACACACACACCACACCGCTCATTTCAGCTGTTGCCTGCGCACTGCCTATCCAACTGCGCCTCTCTCTAGACCTCCACGTCACCAAATTGCGCCCGCCCATATTCTCTCTGACAGGCACATCCATGTGGATATGACGGTAGGCCCAACCAACCGGAGCTTGCAGAAACGAGATATGTGCGCCGATGTGTTTATGCCGGGGCTGGCGCTTATTTTTTCTCTTCCAAATAAAAGCATGTAAAGAGAGATGGGACGCACGGTGTACCCGCGGCGCTCCGAGGTGCCGTTGCGCAGCAGCCCAAGACCAAATAAAAATGAAAATAACACAGTTTGGCCTCATTTTATGAGATGGGTCCAGTGGCCCAGTAAAACGATGCCGTTCTATTGATACCCGCGCTGAGCTGCATGCTCGCAGTCTCTGTCACCGCAGTTTACTCAGGGACTCAATGTGGATAAAGCGAGCCAGCGGGCGGATTGTATTAAAAGCCGTATGAAAAAATAATATACACACTGCAAACACAACAACCTACTACAGCACAATGGCCCTGTGAAAGGAGACGCGCATTAAACGGGGAATAAATAAATGTAACTTCAAAAGAAAGGATGTCCCAGCCTGCTCCAAAACTGTCTGTGCGCACTTGTCAACTGACGCTAACTGCCAGACATGTACAGGATGTTAAAATGAGCACACGTACAGCTGGTACAGCTCATGCACGCGTGCTGCATCGGGATGCAGAACTTTAGTATCATGTACACATGCAAAGGGAGTGAAGTAACGGCAAGTAAGAGATGGTAAAATGACTCAAACAACAGCTTGTTAAGCATTTCCCATCAGAAGCTCTAATCCTCATGCATCTTTATATTTATAGTGCATTTCCATCATACGGACCCCAGAAACGGGACCAAACTGGCCCTAAGGTGGTTTACTGTTCACTACATCCCTGTATGCAGCCTATATGCTCAGGAACAGCACTGTCAGTCACACGAGTCGTCAAATGAGGCGATCCTCTTGATCTCCACAGAGTTCAAATATCCATTAAATCAACCCCACCGGAGCCACAGTTAACCACGCACACTCAGTTTGTTGACGACGGATTACTTTATCTGGGTGCTTAACTGGATATCTCTCCTCACTTTGCGTTTGGACCCCTCAGTCGTTCTCAGCCAGCACTCCTGTAGTGTTTTTTTTAATCTGATAAGACTCTCATTTGCCTAAGAATTTCTGAAGGAGGACTTTTAATGAGTTTGAGCTGATATGCCAGCATTTTTTTTTTCTTGCCTATAATTCCCCAAAGATTGAGACGCGTTAAGGCAAAGTAAACATGTCTAATCAAACAAATGCGACTTTAATTTTCAAGGTGGGAGATTGAGGGTGGAGAAATGTCAGCTGGGTAACAGGTGATTGCAGTGATGGAGTTATTACAGAGGGGAGGGAACCTGAAAAATGACTTCAAATGTTCATGACATTCTGGTCATTTTTTTATTTTATTTTATTTTTTTACCCTTTTCTCATTTCACAAAATAATTGCATCATCATCACCATCATCATCATCATCATCATCATCATCATCATCAAATAACACACTTCCCATGTCCACGTGGCCAGGCGGACGCCCATTCAAGCCAGCACATTTGGACTTGGCGATGTTAAGAAGTTACTGGGCTAATCCCGTGAAAGCCCCTGATATATAAATACCAGCAGACCATAGAGTGTATGCAACACACACACACACACTGAGGGAGGGATGAGACTTTATCAAAACTAGGCGGCCAATCGCCTCTCATACAGAGCAATAAAACCTTGTTTGGATGGTCTCTGAGTAATTCAATTAGGATGATGCATGTTTCAAGTTAGTATCATTCATGTATTATTTCACAGTAATGGATTTATTTGTATTAATACATTATATTTCAGGGGTAAACAATACAATCTCGCCCTTACATTTCCAAACATTTACTAAAAGCCAATTTTAAATTAAAATTTGATATATTATTATATATAATTATACTTTTTAGGTTTATTTTAATGGATAGAATAATAATTAAAATAAGAGCATTAGATTAACTTGATTCCAGGAATACAAGTTTTATATTTCCGAATTCGGTACTATTTTATTAAAGATAACAATAATAACGCAACAATAATCGTTTCCATGTTTGTTGCTCTTTTTTTTCTTCTTCGTCCAGTTGTATTGCACTAATACTAAACTTGAAGTGGATTATCGGTTTCCTCTTCATTTCTACCTTCTGAATGCTTTATCTCTCTTCTGCGGATTACTGCGCGCAATAGGCCTCCGCTATAGAGGGCCATTAATTAGCAATTCAGTCAATATAGGGGGAGACGACAAGGCTTTTTACATAGGATTAAGGAGACATCAGATTCCTCTATTAGTATATTCCTCCTCACGAATGGGCTTTCATTATACATTGAGTTTTCCCCGGAGCCAACCCAACAAGCGCCGCATATATTACAGCGAACAGTTGAACGCCGCTGTGTCTATATCTTATTATCTTATTATTCTTAATCAATGGTCGTTCACACTGCTGCAGCTACGGGGCTGTGAGCAGCCTGCCCTCTGCCACACAGCCCCGTCAATGTCGGCTAAACGAAACACAATGAGAGTTATTGGTAATTCGTTTAAGACCCTAACAAGACCTGATGTCATTTCCCCAGCACATTGGAGAATAATTAATAAATCCCAGACTTTGTCGAGCAAGGGATTTCTAGCTTTTGTTTAGTCCCTTGTTGGATTTTATTCCTAGATGCTATTTAGGAAAACATGTCGCCGTTAATGCGAATAGAATCATAAAAGTGTAAAACCACATTTCAGAAAACGGCCTCACAGTGCCAAAGGCCAGGACGGGGGACATTAAAGGGGACAGAAAGATGCGCCAGTGGGCATATATGTCCGTCTTTTAATTGCAGCAAATAACGCCGCTGCAGAGCTGTCATCCCTGTCTAACCCTGCTCTGATGCTCTGCCTGCAGCTGCACACCCACGTCCGACCACCAGGTGTCGCTCTAAGACGGCAAACGACCCGGATCCACCAACAACCTCCCCGCACCGACCAGCACAGAGGCCAACATGTCTGTGGACATTCTTTAACAGACCCAGTGACATCCGCTAAAATACAGCTAAAGCAGGTTTTTACCTCCACATTAAAGAGTCTGGTGAGCAGAAACGATGAGATAATTTCATGAGAAATCCATCTGAACTGAACCGATATTTTCTAGAGAAATCAACCTCATTTTACCTTTTGATTAAAGATTTGTTTTTTTTTTTGGAACTTTTTACTAAAACTAAACTATTAGCTGGAAACAACTGTATCACTAAGTATAGCGCCAGGAAGGTTCACTTATTTTAAACAAACTCAAGCTCAAGACATCAGTGTGTCTACAGATTGGGCCACTTCTATAATAACAAAGCAGTAAATAAAAAATAAATGACCTGTAATGAATAACTGTTCTATTTGTAAAGCAACACACACCATAAACTCTTAGCACAATTGTGAAGAAGGCCGTTTTTATGTAAATAAAATCAAATAAAGATATAATATATATTTTTATGTAGGCCTACAATTAAAGTTCAATTAGCCTACAGATGTACAATTATTGTGTCATATAAAATCTCCAAACATCAGGTTTTATCATTATTATGTCTGTGAGAACTGCACTCTGTTGACTCATATGGATCAGATACTCACCTATTTGCGCGCAGGTGGTGGCCAGTTTGCGGCAGTGGGAGTCCATTATGGCAATTTAAGGAAACCGCTTCTGTAAAAACAGACAAAGGAGCCATAATTAGCCTTTAATACCGGTAAACAACCCGCTGTGTTGGTCACTGACACACTATTCTACTTCTGCACTCAGTAATGTGTGGAGTCAACGTAAGACCAAAAAGAATAGTGGTGTGCTCAAAGGATAAGTATTGGATTACAAGAAAAAATGCTGGTGGTCTTATATTTTGAATTGATGCAAAATTCAGACATGTAGAGTGTAAGAGCATGCGCAGTGCTGATGTTATATATATATATAGTGTATTCATGAAAATACAGCAGCAGCGGTGCACTCTAATTACTGGCTGCAAAAATGTTCTAATTCTATTATTGTCTTATTCCTAATTAGATTTTTTTTGTCAGCAGAATATAAGCGTCCATACGCTGAGCAGGAAGTTACATAATTATTGTATAATTATTGTATTACAAGAAAACCTCACTTGATTGAAATAAATAATAGAAA
Source organism: Morone saxatilis (assembly GCF_004916995.1). Lineage (NCBI taxonomy): Eukaryota > Metazoa > Chordata > Actinopteri > Moronidae > Morone > Morone saxatilis. The sequence continues at coordinate 7,013,453 of NW_023339785.1, forward strand.
CAAGATGGTTTGCGTTGGAGAAAATGAACAACCATCACCCTGCCTTTTTTTTTCTCTTGATTTAAAACAAACTAGAGTCCAAAACTCAATTTTAGCGCACGTCCTGTATTATATTATATATTTTCCCCGGTGTAATTTGTGTACAGTCTGAATATATAAAAGCCGCCGTGTTTTGCATGAGCCGGATCTTGTGTTGTGCTGCAGGCTGCAGCAGCAGTTGGAAGTGGAGTGATTCCGTAGTAAAATCACGGGATTAGAGTCTGATTGAGATGTCTGTCGGTGGGATATTACAAAATTCATTATCGCAGCCCTCATACTACCTCGATGTGAAGTTACACAGATGGGGTTTTATTAGTCCAGGCTCACACTGTTTGCTTATGATAATTCAAGTCGGAGGGAATTTGCATGCAGTCATGCTGTTAACCATTTTCCTCAGTTCTTCCCTTCACCTGCTCTACATCATCTGTGGGTTTTTTTTCCCCTTCTCTTTAATTCAAAAGATGAAGATATTGGAGGTTAAGTTTTACGATGTGTACCTGCACAACCTTTCTTCTCACCCCTCCCTTGTATCCCCACAGCAAAATGAAATAGTGGGGGTCAGGCTATAAGGTGTAAGGTTATTGCACGCGGCTGCGTGTTATCTAATCAGTGAGATTTAATGAGGGCTACCTCCAATATTTCTGCCTGCTCCGCGGCCTCTCAAACACACAGCCGCTCTTATTTATGCATTTAACTGTATTTCATTTCATTGTGTAGAAAATATGGACATCATTTCTACACTGAAGGATTCGTTTGAATCTATTTTTTTTTCTCTTTTTATTGGAGACTTCACGTATCAGGGCACGTATTCCCTTAACAATTAAAAATATATATATAGAAATAGAAAAGGCCTAGATAAATAAAAAAGTGTAAAAAAGTGATACATTTATTGTCTTATAGGCAAAGAAAATCGATATTATTGCGCTAATTTGAAAACACATATGGGGCAAAAAGTTTACCTAACAAAGTAAATGTCTTAACATATAATAATGAAGTTTATAATAATAATAATAATTATAATAATTACAACAATAATATTTTTTTTTTGTAAATGCGTTTTAAATCCTGCAATAAATATTTATTTCTATTTTTTTTCCAACATATGCCCCAGTGTAGACCTAATAGGAGCGGGTTAAAAATATATCTGCATTAATAATACGATTACTTATATTAATCCCGTTCATCCATTCATTCTCACTTCACGGCTGCACTGTGCTCTCACCACCAACAGTTGATGTGAATCAGTGACTCACATGGCATCAGGCCCAGTGCAGACAGAAAGCTGGCATTGCCTCACACTGGCTTTACTTCTGAAATTAACACAGTAGAGCATGAGACTGCAGCCTTTACCGGGAGATGAATCGACTAACCTCCACCATATGGTCCTGTATTAATTAAAGGCGTGAGACCGTAAACGTCGCATCTTTTCCCCTAAATTTTCTCTCTCTCACTTACTGTGTTGGAAAAGGGATGCAGAAGAGGGTAAAACTCCCATTACTCCCTCGTTATTAACAGCGTTAGTTGTAAATCGCTCAGGAGGGTTAACCCATTTCAACTTTACGAGAGTTTAGACGCGTTGTTTGTTGGCTTTACGCACAGTTTTACGCATTTTATTGGAATTTGCGTTGACTTTTAAGCTCAAACCATCAGTTTGGCGCAGCGCACCGCCAAGCTGCGGGATCTGACAGTGACATACAGAAAATGTCTAGTTTTTTCCAGGTTCTTGAATCGAAATTTAACAGTTTTGTTGCAGTGGTAACTACACTTCCCTCTATCTGCAGGACAGTTCGGTTTTCTTTTTATTCCCCCACTCCATCACCGCTAATGATACATCATTATCATCCGCCGACCTGCGGGGCGAACCCTGCCCTCACATCACTTCACGCTCTTTTACGCCACGGCTTTGAGATTCCCATCAGAACCGCACAGAGCAGGCACAACACACACGAGGTGGAACAAATCCCCTCACTTGCATTAACTCACATCTCCCTTTTTGTTATTATTCCCAGTGCCGCTACGACTCTGCTGCACTTACCAGTTGTTGACACCGGTGGGGTTTGTGTGTGTGTGTGTTTTTTTTTTTCTTTTCTTTCCCAGCCGTCGGCGTTGTTACTCTACAGTGAAGAGATAAATCCCACCGTCCACACGCTCTCAGACACCAGCAGTGGAGCTCGGAGCGAAAATTCAGACAACTTCAAGGTCCAGTAAGGCTGAACTTTCTGTCCGGAAACGCGAGCGTCGCTTGGATGGTGACTCCCCCCGGCTATGTTATCCAAAAAAGAGTGGCGGCGCTACGTTTAGGTTACTTTCATTTATGCGCATAAATAACCATCTATTTACAGTGCGAGGAGAGGAACAGCGAAGGAGGCGCTTTCATCCGAGTCTCCCCTTGGTTCGTCCTCTTCTGTCTTCCTCAACTTTTTCCCCCTTGAAAGACGCTCCAAGAGTGGCGCATTTTTTCCTCCTTCTTTTGAGCTCAGAGAGGGACCCCGCGCGCGCGTGTGTGTGTGTGTGTGTGCGCTTTTAAAGGGGTGTGTTTGTGTATGTATGCGCCTGTGCCTGTGTAGAGTCTAGCAGAGGGCAAACTTAGAGCCTCTCAACTTTCAACAACAATCAAACAAGAGTTCAGGATGGCAGCTTTAAAAAGCACAGGCGTGTTTTAAATATATATATATAAAATAAAACCCTGATATTCCTGTTAGCCCGCCCTGGTGCGATTACTGTAACACTGCACCGTTTGAGGCGCAGGCATGCATAATGGTTCAATTTGCCTAAACCCAACCTGCAATTTACAACAAGCAACTCAACTGCTTATTATCCAAACTCTGCGCGCGCAAAATAAACAACAGTCATAACCGCGGATTCATGACTAAATCCACTCACTGGCAGTTGATTTCAAGAAATAGTAGGCCACAGATGCTGATTCCTATTATGTCACCAGGACATTAGAGCCTAATTAACGCCCAGTTAAGCTCACTGTGTGACCAACTGTGCGCGCTGATTCTGAAATAATTTAACACGTTTTAAAAAAACAACAACAACACAATATTGAGAATATTCCGAGGTGGATGGAAAACGGAGGAGTATTTAAAAGGGCTGCATTAGGCTCATTCGGGGCCAGACAGAGTCCGTATCGTGTTGCGGATTTATGTGCAGATGAAGTGAACAGCTGGCTCAGATGCAAATGTTCTTTATAGATCCGTTTCGTTAGATACAGGCTGATTTTTTTTCCATTCGCATCTTAAGTGAGATCGAGCAGACCGGACGTAGGCCCGCGTTCCCCGCGCCTAATCCTTCTTTTACATTTTCAGTCATACTCGCATTAAACCAGTAATTAATGCGCACATCCACACGGGAATTTCCTGGCAAAAGGGGACACTGAAGCAAAACGTGCGCATCATATCCCCCCCACCCCTCCTCCTCCTCCTTTCCCCCCACCACCACCACCACCACCACCACCAACCCCCAAAACCCAAAATTTGGTGAATCAGGAATGGTCCTGATATTCCAAACACATATGTAATATAATAAATGCTTACTGCAGCCTTATGCAGTCTTATGAATGTGCAATTATAAGAGTTAGGGTTAGGTATTTTTAACATCTGCTCAGATCAAGTTTATTTATTAAAGACATTAAATATAGCACATCAGTTCCTCGTAGTCCTCTCCAAAGGCCCAAGAAGGCCACATTTTATTCATTTTCCACTCGCCTAAACACACGTACAGACAGTGCGCTGGGTCAAATGCAAACCAATATTAAAGGAGAAATAAATAAAATGTGCCTATTCGCAAACACAGCTCGCTTAGTTCTTCTTCTTCTTCTTCTTCTTCTTCAAAAAAAATAATAATAAAAGTGACCCGTGCCCTTTAATATTAGATGCTGTGATGTGGCACACGCACAAACATTCACAAACATGTCCACGCACACAATAAATGCAAGCAAACGACCCCAGTAGCCCGGGCAGAACACATCGACCCTGCACCATGCACATCTTCAAATCAGCCCCGCCTGCACGGGGAGGAAGAGAGGGTGAGCTGCGTCTGGAGAGGCATGATGCTCCGGCTATATATTCTCCTCTTACCTTCTTATACAAAGGGAGGGTGAAAAAAAATCAGTCCTCTTTCTCACGCAGAAAGGTGCAGAGGAATGCCTGAAGTTCAGAGAAGGCTGGCGGGTATGAAATCTTTCGCCTCGGGGGCAAACCGGCGGCTTCTTTTCATTTCAAGCACTTATCGATTCGCCGTTGTCATCTTTGGCGACGCAGAAGGACACTTGAAAGAATTTCTGATGGGGCTGTGATGTGAGAAACGGGGTGACCTGCTCTGCTGATGCTCTCTCCTGATTCTTAACGAGCACATCAGTCCCCGAAGCGTCAGTACAGTTGGACATTTCAACTTTTCCTCCTCCTGCATACTGGAGAGGACTTTAAAACACTCTTTTCCGGCTTTCGCATGTGTATCAGCAGGCACCCAAGCCTCCACTTTAAAGAGGGGAGATGATAGACTGCCCTGCAAGTCAGCCACAACAGACACACACAGTCAGGCCAGTGTTTTTGGCTCCTTTTAATAAATGTGTGAACTTCTTATTTTGAAGGTTTATTTTGAATGAATTGTCAGCTTTTTTGCTCTGGATTTTCACTGTGATTGATTCCAACTCTTGAACCTCAGAGCAGCTCAGACTTCAGATTGTCTAAGAACAAATTGTGCACATAATGTGATGCATTAAACACAACATATTTCCTCCTTGGAACCAATATTTAGATCTGTAAGGCCTGATATGATTATTTAAAGTAACTAAATATCCATTTTTATAAAGCCAAATCACTGAAAATATGCACAAGCATGACAACCAGATATGCACACTGCAAAATACATCTCCACAAATAAAGACTACTTGTTATATGGGCTCTATTCTGTGCCAAATTGCACTTACAAACGTATTAGTCTTATTGTGAAATTAGGCCTCAATTTATTTCAAGACATATAGAATAAATGGTTTACTATGAACAATGTCTTGTCTTCTTGCATCCACAACCCTTGCATCCTTCTCATGCCATGAGGAATCAATTAAATTACAGTTAAATCATTGTCTCTGATTTCTCCCCTCACCTCACACCATGACGTTTGAATGAATTCCTACAGGCCGTCATTAAAAGTGAATCTAAACCTTTTTCCCACAGCGTTCTGTGAAATGTAAAAGTCCTTGCGTTACACACTGTCATCATTCTGTTGCACCGGGAAGCTTGAGTAATGCGGATGTGAAGTGGTTCCATTATTCAGGGGTGAAACCAGCCTGAGTTTCTCCTTTTTTTTTCTTCTTCAGTTTTAGCCTCAAACCACATGCGATTGTCGCCTAGTGTTCTGTCTGGCCAACACTCTGTGGCCATGTAATAAAATTTGGAGTCAAATTGGTGTTTCCAAAGCCACAAATCTTTAAACAAATCAGTTTATGTACTGCTAATATGTTAGAAATAAAGTAATGGCTGGGAATTTAGTTTTATTGTGGGGTGTGACTTCTCTATGATTTGAAAGGAGGATGAATATGGAGAGAGAAAGAGGAGGGGAGGAAGGTAGAGAAGAGGAGTCGGGGGGGCGGGGATAGAAAAGACAAAACATTAGATGAGTCTCCTTCGAGACAGAAATATCCTGTGTGTATTTCCATTTGTCAAGTATCACTCCAAGAACGTTATTAGCGAAAAAGCTGCCTGTAAATTAACCAAATTAAAAGGGTGGCTCTTTGATAGCTCTTGAGCTTGTTGAGCGGCTTTATGCCTGATCCTTACTATTCCAGCTCTGTCACAGTACCAAAGGGAGACGAGCTACACCAACGCTAAGCACTCCAACTCAGCAACATGGCTTGTGGTTTAGAATGTTATATACGCAAGGCCAGTAAATGACTTACATGATGGGCTGCCCTCACTTCCCCCGACATGCCCAGCTAACATGGTGTATATTTAAAAAGTACTCAGCTCTTCGTCTTTGTCTTCTTCTGTAATTATCCTATCCTCGGCTTCCAAAGAAAATGCTTAGCTGATGTCATTGTGGTTTTGGCCCCCCGACTGCTCTAATATTAATCCCATGCATGAAGCGGCTTCAAATGAATAAGGATTACTTTGAATTAAACTCTGGTCCATGTTTTTATGTGAACACATTAACTCCTGTCATTGCTGGTCAGTCAGACGAGCCTGTTTCCATTCCTCTTGACTTTGGACATGACATGGCTTTGGTCGAGCATGATTAGAAATGTCCCCGAGACTTGGATGGCATTCATTAGACTGACAGCCACAGACCGACAGCACAGCAGCGCTTTTATGGCCACGCGGTTGATCTTTGGGAAAGTAATAGTCGGTGCATGCATAAACACATGCGGCCTCAGCCTTAATCACAGGTGCGAGCGGGCCAATAAATTGCTCAAGCAGGTCTCTGATCAATTACGTGAAAAATCAATGGGAAGCTGCCACTAACCTGCCTAAGGGGAAATCGGCCAAGAATGAAATTGGTGTGATAAAATGACTATGATGCCTCCCACCCCGTCGATAACATGTAAAACAGTTCTGCTACATGCTAACTCTCCTGTCAGCAGACCTGAGGTGGACCCAAAGGTCACAACTGGAATCAGCTTAGTCCTAATTGGTCTACTGTGGCAGAGAGAGACGGGGCATGAGGAGGAGAAGGAAGGGAAGTAGCTGGAGAGATATAGAGGCTGATTCAGACAGTGGTGCGTAGGATGGGTGTGTAAAATAAACCTGCAGAATGATATACATACACAAGTGGTATGGAAAGAATGAATTAAGGAAGGGTTAGGAGAGGGACAGATGGATTCTGGCCATGTTCACAATAATTTGGATACATTTCTCAGTCTCAGTTCTGACACCATCCATCGTAAGGTTGAAAATGGAGTGTTAAAGTTCAGCCGAGTATTACCAAATGGTGTATGACGCGCCGATGTAATTTCTCATGTTATCACAATACCTTTTTTTCTTATTTGCAGTAAGTGTTTGTCCATTCTGAGCTACTGTAGAAACGGTGGCGGTTCAACATGGTGGAAGAGAGGAAAAATGTCTCATTCTAAGGTAACGAAAACACAATTCTTATTTTCGGGGGCTCATACAATAATGAATATTATATTCCATTTCAGCCAGTAAATCCTCCTAAATGTTACACACTGGACCTTAAGCGTGATTTTCATGTGACCCATATTTGGGAATCTTGACTTGCTGTCTCTGCTGCTGTGCAAACCGGTAATAATTGAACAATTTGAACATGACGGAAGGCTGCTATAAAGGAATGGTATAAAATCGGTGCAAAGCTGTAGCCTTGTTCCAGGCCTCCGAATGCTGCCCACATCTCTGAATCAAATAAGTCTGGTGGCTCTCACTACCTCTCATTACCATGTTTGCAACTTGCAAGTTAAATGTAGGTTTGATTAAGTTAAACGACAGACTTGACTGACCTAAGACATCCTTATTTGTTTGGTCTTCAATCACTTTCACATTAAGCATCAGGTCAGACATACTGGTAACATCATTCAGTTTCCCAGGCGTAATTACGACTTGGATGTTGATGTGTGTGCTATTTACAAGTCAGAAGCTGGTAATTAGGGAAACTCCAATATGATGAACAAGGCCTGATGACAACTGTGTCCCTGGTTGGGGAAATAACCAGTCAGAGTTTTGTAGAGTTTTGTAGGTGGGACTCAAAATGGGAACATCGCCTTCCCGTGCCACAGCCCGAAACTGAGCTTCAGAAACATGGCGACAAAAACAGCAACAAGTGTGGATGAGGTCGAGGCAGCTGTATGTGTCGTTGTGAATCGCCCTTGTTCAAAGTTAACGGCTCCTATCAACTGCTACTGCTAACTGCTTCATTGTTGACTGAAAATTGGTTGGTAGAGACAAAATAACCCTCTGACCAAAGAGAAAATGGCTAACATGAACTTAATGTCAGACTGAATAATATAGTGAAAGAAAAATGAAAAAATTAAGTCTGACTATCGGGCCATTAAAGCCAAAATGTTTTTAGTGTTAGTGTCGAATTCGACATTTCAGTTTGGACTGTAACAAACTTACAGAAAACAAGTTTTATGAGTTTTGATGAATGAACAAAAATTTTGAAAGATAAGGAAAAAAAGGAATACATATAAAAGAAAGAGATGGATTTGAGAAGATTGAAGGAGACAATAAAGCAAAGGGGAGAACACACATAACAAAGATAACAAAGATAAAACATATGAAGACAGAGAGAGAGAGAGAGATGTAGGCAGGTAGGGAGGGAGGGAGGCTAATCTGAAATCAGGATGCTGGTCCCGTGTCTGGTGCTCTGATTAGTTCCAGTGTTTCATGCTCGTCTCTGCTTTTCATGGAGCCACAGCGCATGGCTGAACTGTACACGAGCACAACACAAAGACCAACCCCATGCCATCGCTATAGACTACAAGTGACACATGAGAACTATAGAGACGACGCGGGGGTCAACATCCACTCATACTGTAATCATGCGTTGTCTATCTCTGTGTCATATCCCTTCTGTGGATCATTTTAAGAAAACAGCATTACAACTGGTAATCTTTGGAAGACTGTGCTGAACAGTTTCACATATAGACCTCAAGAGCCCTTTGGCCTTTTCCTTCAAATCAGTACTTCAGGCTCACTAATCTGTTGGTGGCGAAACATAACAGAAAAGGTGATAGAGGGAGGTGGATGTTTGTATACTCATAACTCTTCATGCGGGATGCGAGATTTGGTGTGACTCAGTCAGTGTGTGTGTGTGCGTGTGTGAGTGGTGTAGGAAAGAGAGCGAGGCCATGTGTGAATGAGGAGGGGGTGAGGTGGGGGTGTCTAATCCAGTCTCAGTGTGAAACTGTTGACATTTGTGCTTTTTTTCCCTTCATTATGTGACTGGGGCTGTTTTGCGCTGGATTAGCTACAAATCTCCCATGCAGCACATTCAGCATGCCACTAGTAGTTTAACTTCATTAATAATGGATGAAGAGATTGTAATCCAGGAGTAAGAGAGCATGGAAGAGCACCATACACAGGGAGAGATAGGGAGAGAGGGCACCCCCTCTCTCTCTCTCTGGTAGACTTTTTCTTCCAAGACAATCCTGTGACGGCGATGACATTACCTCTTATTGCTACCCACATGTAATATTGCATCAATACCTTTGTCTGAGGTTGTAATTTGCCTGGAACCCACAAAGGTAGGGGTGTGTAATCGAATACGTGGCGGGGTGAATAAAAAGGGGGGAGACTTCGGAAGTCTCGGCGGTGCATATGCTAGTATCTTCCATTGATTGTGTTTACTCAAGCTTCTCATTGCAGACTATTATAGAAGACCGGGGGACACACCCTGGCCTAACAGCAGGATAAAGGGGATTAAAGGTATGCGTATTCACTATTTCTCTCTCCACCGCCAGCTTTGATTTCTGTCAACACAATGGAGATACGGTCTGAGCCAAATAAGGGCTAGTGGCGTGAAGGTGGATGGAGATTTAGGTTTAAGACCAATTTTTATACCGATTGGCAACACAGAAGGAAAAGAAATAGAAGTATTTGAATACAGGTCAGAGGGCTACTCATTATCATTAATTGATGCAAGACAAAGTGAGTTAATTTATATCTATTTCAACAAAGCTTTGTCTCTGGTAGGCATTTCTAGGAAGTCATTCCCTGTGTACAGGAAGTAATGCAGTTTATATTTTTGCCTACAACAACAACAAAATATAAATTGGAGTATGTGAAAGATCTAGGTATTCATTATTAGTCACAAAACCTGCAAAAAGTCAAATTCCATCAGCTGCAAAGTCAAGGTGCTGACACACTCAGCAGCTAGGAATTTCTTGGAATGATGCTACGCCTTCATCGTGCCAAAGAAAAACAACATTAAAAAGTCAGAGGAAAAGAGGAAAATTAGATCCAGAAAGCCATTGTTACAGAACACCGCATTTCCACCAACAGCAACCTCATCAATAACTGTTTACCATTTGAATGGCAGTCATTAAGAGAGGACTGTAATCCTTATGAGAGTCCATCAGTTTGGTAATTATGTGACATTCTGCTCAAGTGGAATTATTCGAGTCAGATGGAGATAAAAGAACGATAAAGAATATTGAGACCTTGATCTTTGCAGTTGCCGTTTCCAAGGCGGACAGCCACTGAAAGCTTCAGTGATTGTCTGGTAACGGGGTTGGTTGTGCCTTGTGCTTTACTATTTGTTTTGATAACTTTCCTATTGTTGAGCAGTAAGAATTAGCAAATAACAAAAAGGACTTTAAATTGTGTCTCTGTCTCAACCAGTTATCATGTTTTAGCCCGTCACCGGCAGTATTTTATTAAGTTCACTGCTGAGATTGGATACTGAGCCATGCACATATATAAGAACAGATGGCAGCATGCTTTTCGGGAAGCACCCATTGAGACATTTTTTATCCACAACAGGAGCAGGTCCTCTTCCTGTTTCTACAGTAGCCCAGAACTGACAAACCAAACACTGCCCCGATAGGGCCACCCTAGTCTCTCATACACGCTTTGAACAGGAAGGTGAGGTGAGGGGGTTGTAATCTGCAACAACACTGCTAGATGCCACTAAATCCTGGTCCTCAGAAATTTTCAAGGAACTTTGAATACTGAATATGACCATTGCCTTTATGAAGAGGTGGGAACTTCAATGAAGTCAAAGAAACCTCTTTATGCAGGTGTTCTGAAAGACACAAGATATCAGTAAAAATGTTGTAACCTCGTGCTGTCCAGTTTGAACCCTCACAAAAGGCACTGATCCTTTTTATACTATTATTTCAAGTGAAAAATCACCGAAATGATTCAATTTCACAAGGTAGCTTTGCTCTTTAACATGGCCTTTGTGTAACTGATATGAGATACTTTACTGGGAAGAAAGAGGGGAACCTAAAGACACTGAGTCATTTAAATCAGCAACAAGGAACTTTCATTTTTGTGTTGATTCTGGCGGTCCCTGTGGACAAAAGCAGTAGTGGTTCCACTGGCTCATTTTATTGATTTCAAGGGGAATCTGACAGAATCCAACCCAGTGGCAGGAATTAAGAATAACTATACTGAAATAACCAGTCTTCTTGCTCATGGTTTCGTGCTTATGTCCATCATATAGAGGCATCAGTATTAAATTCATAACCAGTTAAAAACTAAAAAAGTAGTTTTAAGTGTCAAACTTATTGTAACACAACAAAACAACAAAACCTTCTAGCTTCAGGGCTGTCTCTATCCAAATTTAGTCATTTTTGATTTTCAAGTTAAAAAGAGCAAGAAATAATCTCACATTGGATTTGTATAATTCATTACACCCACCACAAATAACTGTAGCCTTGTAAAAAAAAAACATATGAGCATCTCAAACCGTTGAAATGCTACAGATGGAGATATCTTTTGGCACGGTAGCAGGTTTAATAACCTGAAAAGTTTCTGAAAGCCACCTGTTTGTGAATTTCCTGTTTCAGTTGATCAGAAATCTTGTTTGTTCTTGCCAGTCTAAAAGCAGCCGGATCGCTCCGGGTTTGCTTCCTCTACCACTTGAAAGTGAGATCACCTCCAGGCGAGATTTCAAAACAAGACAATTAATCAAAGCGTTTGCCTCCTCGTATTTAAAGATCAAAGTCACTCTATCATTTGAAAAGATGGAACTTTATTGATCCCAGAGGGCAAATTTCATTATTGAGTGAAAGTACGATATCTGAAAATGTTTTTGTGCTCTTAATGGAAATGATTGTAGTGTATTTCTATTTACTTTGTGGCTGTAAAAATCTGGGGATTCCCAAAGTTTGGCCTGCAGACCAAAATGTGGCCCTCAGAAAGAGTCTTGTTGGACATTTAAAGTCAGAGTTAATCTCTACAACTGCTTAATGCTTTGAACAAATAGCCTGATTATCTTTTAGACATATAATCATCAAAAAGTTCGACTTTCAAATTAAAAGTATTTCTCTACTTATCATAATTTAAAAAATAAGCCTCTTTTACTCCAAAATACTGATGTAAACCAAGTACCTGTTTTAAAACAGCTATTACCTGGTAAAGTTCAAGATCAGTGTCATATCAGTTTAAAATCCCTAAATATCTACTGCCCACATGTCTAATGTTCAATTTTAAACCATCTAAAATGTTTTTTTGGCAGCCCTCCATTACAGAAGACTCGCTCAATAACTAGGAACTGCCCAGTTGACACACTGTCGGCCAATGAGCAGCTACTGGGCCGGTTGTGGGTTTAGCACTTTGCTCAAGGGCACAGCAGCTGTTTTTGTTGAGGTGGCAGAGAGCACGTTTATTGTCCCAGCAGTGAGCATCCAGTCCCAACCTTCCTTGTGTAACCATCAGATCATGTAATTAGCTGCAGGCTGTCGGAGGTGCAGGGAATACCAGGCGGACAGCTTTGATGTGTGAGGTGCCACATTGCTGCAAATAAATGCTTAATGGGCTAAGCCTAGGTGATGTCATAGTTCATTGTAATGGCAGTTGCCAGCCTCATAAATAATGCTTAAGATTGTTTCCAAGTACGTCTTTTGACTGACGTGTTAGTTTGCTTCAGGCTGGCGCTGCTGACCCCTGGCATGCTGTGAATGTCACACAACAGTTTCCATTGTAATGAACAGACGGAACAGACACACACAATGTTAGACATGACTTTCATTACTAAATGAGTTTTCCAACATAAAAAAAAGAATCTTCCACATATGTTGGTACAAAATTAGAGTAGCGGCAGTTTGTCACTGTCAAAACGAAAACACTTTTATAGTTGTATAGAGATGCTCAATTATAGATCTAAGGAAATACATCTTTTTTTCCAACATAGACACGCAACATTTCAGTCAGTCACAACAGATTCACAGGCACATGTGCACACACGTAAACTGAAGAGAGAGCAATGTGAAAAATGCCAGTCTGGTCTAAACACTCACAGATGGATACATAAATAAAGTTTTCACGTCAAGAAGCAAATTTATCTTTTCTCTCTTTCCTGCCCCCTTTTTGTTTTACAGTCAAAGGTTTTAATTACTTTGTTCTACAACATTGCAACTAAAAAACTATTGTGATGTAAATAAAACACACAAAAGCTGGGACAAACTATGTCAAAAGCGCAATTGAACTGTAACATCCTTCGAGGAAATTAATCTGTTGACTCTGTTTTTGATCATTGATTATTTCATCTTTCAGAAAATAATGAAGTATGCCCCTTTTAAAATTTCCAAGAACCCAAAATTACATCTTCAAATGTTTTTTCTTTTTTGACCAGCAGTCGAAAAACCAAAGGTAGTCAATTTAAAAAGATATAAAACAGAGAAAATTCTAATTTTAGAAACCTTTTGCTTAATAAATGACAGAAACGGTGACAGAAAAGGTCTTGCTGAGTTTCTCAGTATAGGCATTTTGATCTGGAACATGACCATAAAAGCAATTGTTTTACCTGTGAGTTTTTAACAATAAAATAATTTTAAATAATATTGCGAATGTACACTATGGGTTTATTGCATCGCTGAAGGACACATAAGCTGTGGCTTCAGGATGGTCTTTCTCACCAGTCCATCCTGACACTCCCTATTGTGTTCCCACTTTCCATACTTCACCCCTACCCCTATGCATCTACATACCTCTGTGTAACAAGTCAATAAATCATATGAGAACCCTAAAGTAGATGCCTGTCTGAAGAGCAGCCTTCCAAAATAATACACAGCAGAGCAATAACCTCGTCACGAAAGGGACATTTCCGCGGCGGCTGTCTCTTCATGATAGAAGTGCTAATGCTGAGTGCAAAGTTACATCTGGTTCCCCCTGACTGGGAGGAAAGCTAGCCTGCTGACACTGAGGCTAGGCTAAGCCCACGCTGGATAGCCCGTGCTTTCCGTGTCTTTCGGAGGCTGCAGTGCATGCGACGCGTCAGCCAAGGCCACATAAGCCCCGGAGCATTCCCCTTCTCTCTCTAATGTTTCAATTAATTGCAGGGCTGTCACGAACGGTGTTCAGCTAACAGGAAACACATTGGCTTTGACGTGAAAGCTCCGATTGTTGATAGACGTAATTAGAAGTGTTAAATCTCATTCCAGATCGTTTCACACAACTGCGTCCCCTCCCTCTGCCTCCCACCACTCTTAAATGTATGCCTAACAGTTGTTATTTGAAGTACCATACAAATTTATACAGTTATTACTATTGTTTGATGTTGCAAAACATGGATTGATCAGCCTTTCAATGACAAATTTTGTCCAAAAATGTCCTGAAAAGTGTAACTGTTTATTTGTGAATTTCAGTAGATTTTTGTTAGTAATGACAGGTGAAAACGGGTTACAAACTGTCCTTCAGCAGCTGCACTGGAGCCAGTGAGACCACTCTGTGTTGCTCGAAGGTACTTTGATTGAAGCAGTCATTCATTCAGTTCCCCCACCCAGGTTTTCATAGCAAATCTGGCAGAGTCAGACTATATGACCTTACGGTCACAAGAAAGCTTCTCTAACCTTCAGGCTACTCCAATGTTGGAATACTTGTGTAATGAAAAAGGGATGAGATAGTTTATTATTTGGGAAAAAATGTCTGACGAGTGTGAGAGAAAAGAAAGCATGGGAGTGGAACCAAAGCCTTCATTATATGACTGATAATGCCTGATGTGATGGATCACGCAAACACTGTGCACCCCTGGTGGTGCACATGACTTCATTTTGCATGTGTGGTGGGACAAACATTTACCCCAGACAATTCTAAGGCTCTCTCATTGCAGCATATTCTTATATATTACTTTAATAAATATTGCACAAGCAAAATTTGATTATCAAAATTAATCATTGTGTTGTTGGATCACATTCTATTTTTGTGAGGCTCAGCTGTAGACGACCCTTTGAACTCACCTAGTATCTTGACAGTGTTATCTGGAATTCACAGTCAAGAATATAGAAAGTGATTATTTAGGCCAAACACAGAGAGGTTATGTAGCTGATGAATAGGACCTGGGAGGTTTCCGAGTAAAATCACTATATGAATCCTCAAAAGTGCATAGATCCTACATTGAGCAACAGTGAAAGTGGTTTAGAATAGAACATGTCATATGTATTTATGCTTCTTTTTGTTATTTTCTGTTTCTAGGAAACATATTGATTTGTGTTCCCTGAACATTCTTCTGCTGTGGCATTATTCCAAAACATAATTGAAGCAATATTATCATTTTAAGTACCAAGATATAAATGTCGTTATAAAGACTTGTTTGAACAAGGCTCCGAGATTAGAGGAAGATACTGAAGTTGTGAAATTGGACTTGAAGAGACAGTTATAGACATGTAAACCTGACATGACACATCTGACATGCAGACTCATTCTGCTGCTCTTCAAATGTAATCTTAGCAGACACTTACAGGGTTGCAACATTATATATTTAATGTATTACAACCCAATGACTGCATGCAGAGGCACAGCTTTGAATTGTGGGCCCTAATTCTGAAGGGTATAACTTTTCTATACAACTATCTTTAACCCACAGCACAAAAGTAATGATACTGATGAAAATTATTTATTTTTCTGACATTGAATCTATCCTGATCACAGAGCACAGACTATTTTTTGGGCATTTAGTCTCCGCAAAGGTAGAACTAATAGATTTTATTTTATCTAATTGTTTTTTTAAACAAACTATAGCCCTAAATTCATTATCTAAGGAAATGCCCTTGAACACATTTGATAGAGATGGCTTTCCAAAAAATGAATGTTTCTCTTCACAACTGATCTTAAAAACCACCTTCAAAAATACATTTGTAGGAGACAGTATAGAGAGTGAGACATCTTCGGATAAATGATGTCTTACTTTGACAAAATTATTGACAGAAAAACTGAAACAACACAGTTTTTTTTAAAAGAATAGTCCAAGAAGATAAAATGTTTACAGACTGGATTTGCTGCCATTGAATGGTGGGCTTGAAGTAATGATTGATTGATATTTTCCATTGGCCAGTGAGACATGAATTCAGCCAAGGTTGACAGGTTGTAGGTCCATGATCCTCGCAAAGAGAACCGCAGATCCTCTAGTATGTTGGAAGCTTGGCCCTTGTGGACCAACAGAGTCTTAACCCCTTCAATGGTGCTCATGGTTATAACACAGGGCATTCTGATCGCTGGACCAGAAGGGCAGTTCAAATACCGTCAGGTCATTGGGGGCCCATATTAACAGAACCAAGGCTTTGTCACCAATCCCACTCAACTTCGAGGATCTTTGGGGAAACAAATCGATCAACTCCTGACTCCATAACTGGTCTATGGCCACAGAAAAGAAAAACACCATAAAAGAGATGTTTTTCTGTATAGCCCTAGCACACAACCTGGCCTACAACAAAAAAAAGTACAATAATATTCATTTAGGGATGATAATTACAAAAACAATAACTGGTTTGACATGGAGTAGCATTAAGAAAATGCCTGTAAACAGTAAACATATCTGCATATGATTGCAGGCAAGGGACACATTTTGGTATTGGACGCAATGTGGTTTCCGTTTGTAGTCCTGAGTAATTCTGACCAATCATACTTGAGCAGGCTTTGGTTGCATGCAGGTAAACAAGGCAAACATTGGCTATCATCTGCTGACAATTGTTATTTTATTAGCTTTTTAAAAATGTATCTGTATTCATAGATATCTGTGTAAAGGGTTAGGGTTAATCAGGCTGTAAACAATGACACATGGAAAAGGAAGTCTTGGCCTGGATATTTGTTATCTAGATATCCACCAGCTACACCGGAAGCCCAAAAACATTTCTTGCTGCCACCTGTCTGTTAGTCTTCCAACCATGCAAATCAGTTTTACGGTACATGCCACATTCACACATTCATGCATGTTCATACACTGATGGCAAAGTCTCATCACCTTGTGATTAGTGGACAACCCGCTACCTCCTGAGCCACGATCACCGGTGCTATGGGATGTCATTTTAGAAACTGCCTGAGTCTCATATTTTAAAGACAAACAAAAAAATAAATATACAATTGACATCAAAAAAGCTGAAAAGAAAATGTCTTCTTTTTCCTTCCTCTTATAAACAACTGAAAATATCTAGTGTGTCCACGTACTCCTTTCTCTCCTGACACCTAATTAACTATGAGTCCAATTACCTCAGCATACAAACCACTGATCCCTTTAGTTTTTGAACCAGAGCAACCAAATCAAAGCAAGAGTTGGAATCAAAACAGACTCTTCATCTCTAGTTTTAATAATAGTGATACTGGTACATTACATGAGAGACGCAGTCATTTTTCAGTTAATCTAATATCAGTGGCTTTGTCAGGTTGGAGGCTGACTCTCTGTGCAGGCGCTCACCCATCATCACCATCACTCAGTATAAAAAAGCATCATTCTTTGATATCTGCATATATTGTATCTTTCCACCAAATGTATCCTGCCAATTTATGACAACAAAATAATGTATACGAATTATGTTTTATTTTAATTTTGTTTTAAGTTAAATCAGATGACACTTAAGCTTTAGAGGTGAAACAATTAAAATGTAGAAATATTTCCTGATGCAATATAGGACCACAGCAGTGGAGTAAAGGGCAGATAGCTATTGGTGTCTCAGGAGGTCACGGATGGGGCTTTTATGTCCTGCCTTACTCTCCGTCAGCACACCATGGAGCACCCTGACTCTCCTGATAGGTTACCTCCCTGCTGGGGCATGAAGCAACTCCGTCTTGGCTGTGAAGCAGGAACTCAGAAAGCAAAGGCGTCAGCTATGCAGATCCCAGCAGGAACAGTGGAGCAATGGAATAGGGTAGCAGGGCGGAGGAATGAGGGAGCCACCTGTTCACCACAGCTAAATATCTAACCTAGAACACTTGGAAGGAGAGAACAGTGTTTCTGCTTAACATGGAAACAATTATGATTTTTACTGCCCTCATAGAACAAAATGGCCACAGCTGATGGTTGGAGATTAACAGGGATGTTCATTAATACCAGCGACTCAAGTAGTACTTAATGTGCTGAGATTTCTGCCTTTTAAAACACACATTATTGCCTTAACAGTGACGTCCAATTCAAAGCCTACACTGTTCAGCACATAGTGTAGGACTCAGCATTACAAGTCAAAATACTTAAATACTTTCACCACAAGCACAGCATTCCCTATCAATGGATCGCCTTCATTCAGCTTTTCTGTCCAAAGCTTGGCTTAATTCAGCATTGACACCCTAACACACTTCCACGTGTCCAGCATTCTGGCAGACAGGAGATGGAATTTTATTACTGCCAAGTTTGACAAGTCTGACCCAGAGCTCTATATCTTAACACTTGACGTATTCATACTGGGATAAAAATAATATTACAAGATAATAAGACACAAATGATCTTGAATATGTTGCATATTCTGATTAAAAAAAAATTAAATGGCAGCCTGAGGAATAATTAGCTGGTTCGTATGATTTTAAGATGCATTAACATGGCACTAATTTCAAATGAAGTAGTAGTAGATTTTTAAGTATTTTTTAAAATTTGGTACAGACTCAGTTCACTTGAGGCAATTCCAGAGTTGGCTGAAAAAGCATGGTCGCCATTTGTTTTGAGCCTGGACTGGGACATTTAAGAGCAATTGGTCACAAGATCTGAGTAATCGTGGTACAAAGTATTGGGTTATAAGTTCAGAAATAAAAGGGTACCAGGCTATGGAGGGCTTTGAATGTGATCAGGTGGCTCTTGATCTGAATTCTGAATTAGACAGGAAGCCATTGTGAGTAATATGGCTAGCTCTACAATGCTCTTAGGCAATGCTGAACTGATTTTGGCAATATTTCAGAGTTGCAAAAAACGTGATGGTCAAAATACAAAGAGATCATCACGATTTCTAGTTGCAGTGTGTTGACCTTTCTGATATCATGACCCTATCAGTAGGGTCATTTGTCAGTGCCTTTGAAAACTGTTTATTGTTGTTGTATTACTTTATTAATCCCACAACGGGGAAATTCCCTTGTCACAGCAGCATTTACGTGAAATGAATAAAAACTGGTATAAAAAACTATGGTAAAGTGGTAATGCTATGGTATGGTGGTAATTTGAAAAAAACAGAAACTACAACATTGATCAGGTGTTGTAGAGTCTGACAGCGGCAGGGATGAAAGACCTGCGGAACCTCCGTCAATTCCCTAACACCGAGGGTGTAACCAGTCTGCCTGCTGAAGGAGGCTACTCCAGGGGACCCGCACAGTGTCAGGTGTTGTCCATGATGGGATGTCAGCTTCACATAACAATCCTCCTTATCACTCCCCACTCCCTTGTAGGCCCCAGTATATAGTCTGCACGCTCTGCAGTAACTCTCATTATAGATGGCTGTGTTGTCAGCGACATGTTAAATTTGTTCAAGTCACAAGATCTCTGTGACGTTGGATTATTGCTCATCTTGGATACATCATTTCCATTAATTTGCAGACCCTGCTTGTGCCTTGGTTGTGGTTACAGTCCTTTCCTCCACGCATCCTTGGTGGCCTGGCCCATCAGCGTCCATCAGTAGAGGTCACCCTCGAAAGGAGAAAGTCGTCCCGAGGACTCCTGGGAAACCCTGCCCATCATTCCTGCTGTCTTTGGTCCTGGTCGATCGGGCCAGTGATATTCCACCAATCTCTCATCCGAGATAAACAGTTCGCTAGCCTGGGGAGGCGGTCACTGCTAGGGCGAGCTGTGTAAGCAACTTTTCGGTTTTTCATTAATTTCACCTCTATTTGGTTCTAAAAAAAAAAAAAACACGTTTTAGGTATCAATTATTCATTGGA
>NW_023339785.1:7033336-7071038 GCF_004916995.1 Morone saxatilis
AAACATCTTGAACTTGAAACTTGAAACTGTGATTCCATTTCCGGCTTTCAGGGCTTCTATTTTAACCGACTCCTCCTAAAGATTTTATCACATTAACTTCAAATTCCATCACTGCAATGTAGACACGATGTTGATCACAGTTAATCAAACATTGACTGATCATCAAACAACGTGTCCGTGGCGAGGTCCCGCCCAACGCTGCTTGCAGCTTTAATTATCATTGTTATTATAATCATTGTTATTATTATCATTATTATTATAATCATTATTATTATTATCATCATTATTATTATTGTTATTATTATTGTTTTCCTTCCCAACATCAACATCATCACAAATGAGACGTAACGAGACAAATGTCCTTCAGAGGCGGCGGCATTATCCGGATATTCTGGATTAATTTCTGTACGGTGGGAGGGGAGACGGCAGCGATCTTTATATGTGGATGATGAAGACACACACTATAACAACATAAAAAAAAATGCCAACAAAATATCAATCAATCAATAATGGGATGGATTAGGATAATGCCTGTACACCCCCTCCCCCACAGGGGAACCATTACAGTGGAAACCACAAAAAGAAATGAAGGAGGAGGAGCTTATACAGTCTGTAATTATAACCTCATCTACAGTATGATCTTACCTCTGCACTGACAGCTCGTATTGATTGATTGATTTATTCTGAATCTTCTTCCTGCCTTTAGTTCTTTGTGTTGTTTTCAGTCTGGGAACAGTTTTAACTTTAAAACACAGTAACTAAGCTCTTCTTTATACTCCAACAGATCTGCTCTTGGACTTGTGTTGAACTCGACTGAGGTGGTCTGATCCAGACTGCAGCTGTCCACACATCACAGTGTGTGTGTGTGTGTGTGTGCGAGAGAGAGACACCTCGGGGCATTTTGTCACTTAAGGAACGGACATTTGGACGATCAGTTTTCCTGCACGCTCCAGAGTCCGGATGAGCAGATTAGGGGTCAGGATCAGGACTAACTGATTTAGGAAGGTTTAGTGAAATCCATCCTCTTTGTTTGGACTCATCGGCCTGTCGGCTCTGTTCTTCTTCTTCTTCTTTTTCATCCCCTTTTCTCTGGTTCACTGAACTGCAGAGGCCGGCAGAGGATCACAGAACCAGCTCATACAGGTGTTCTCATTACCAGGTCTCACACTGTTTTATTGATTTGTTGACATTAATAATGTGAACAACACTGACAGAAAAACACAATCTAAACAATCAAACAAAAACATCAAAACTGAAAATACATGAAAACATTAAAAAATAATGAAATAATATTGATTCAAAAGGGGAAAATAACTTTCTGGAACAAATTATTTATCCCCAACGTGGGATCAATAGTGATTTTAAACATAACCTTAAATAATCTCATCTCATTTTACCTTCTTCATCTCCTTCATCTTATCTTACCAAATCTTATTTTACCTACCTTACCTTAGATAATGTTTTAATGAGGATAATGTTATAACGATGATAATGTTATAATGTTATAATGATGATAATGTTGTAATGCTATAATGTCATGATGAGGATTATGTTATAATGATGATAATGTTATAATGCTATAATGTTATGTTTATTGATGATAATGTTGTAATGTTATAATGTTATAATGAGGATACTGTTATAATGTTATAATAAGTTTGTGTTCCCTAACAGCTAATAGAGGAAGAGAAGAGCAGACACACAGTGTACATTCAACTCTTCTATAATTATGATTATGATGTGTATTCTTATCTGCTGTGTTCAATAAATAACCTAACCCATCAAACCAGTCTTACTGGGACCAGTTACGCTGTGTTAGGGGAGGACTGGTGTACACACACAAGAGACTGTTTTCCTCCACCAACTTTATTCTTCATTTTTTCTTGGATTTAATCTCTCAGACTTTATTATTTGTAACGAAGATGCAGATGTTTACTTGTAATGGAGTATTTCATGGTAGTACTTTTACTGAAGTACAGGAGGAGTTTATTACACAGAGTCAGAGACTGTCTGCAGTGGAACCTGCTGCCACCTGCTGTTCACTCACAATATCACATCCTGGCAGAGGAGGATTATGGGTTAAAAATAACTTCTGGAACATGTTTGTGTTTGTTTTGTGTTGAGTTCTGTTGTGTTATGTTGTGTTGTGTCGTGTTGTAACAATCTATATTCTGTAATATTGAAATGAAATGTTTGATCTGCAGCTGTGTTTTAGGGTTGGACACTGTGTGTGTGTGAAACCAAAATCAAATCAAACCAAATCAAATCGAACTGAATCATGTTCTTTAATAAAGAATGAGAAATAATAATGTTAATGTGATATCAAACACACATGTTGAATACATGTCAGTGTCTGCTGCCCTTTGGTGGTCACAGTGAGGAACTACACATCAAGCACATGACACAAACTATGTGACAAAATCAAGCTCAAAGGTCCCTGCGGTTGTGGTTTAGAGGTTGAGTAGCAGTTAGCTCTTCTGAAAGGAGGGACATGTTAACTCTGGTTCTGGTCTTAATCATCTCATAATCCGGACACATACAGGAAACCTGCTGATACTCTATCACATCTCTCAAGTACTGGTTGAATTCTGTCTCTCTGTATCTTTGTCATCATGGATAATAAAAATAAAGTATTATTGATGTATGATTGATGCAGGAGGACCATTACGATAAAATTTGGCGTTCTGTTTTGTACTCCAGTATGTGAGTCAGTCCAACATCAATAAAATAAAAACTCATTGATAGAAACATTTTAACATTTTAATGTTATTTTAATAAAAACTTAATAGACTTTATCAGAGTCTGATGTGTGAATTTACAGAATTTTCCTTTAAATATTTACAGAATTCATCTTAATTTTTTCATTAATGTGTAAATAAACACAGTTTTTGTCATAATAATCAATCAATCAATCATCAGGGATCAATTCCTCCATATCAGTGTGTTTGATTGACAGCTATGATGATGTCAGCAGTCCTCACGCCCTCTCAGACATCCTGACTGGACATGGTCAGAGTGGTGACCTTTGACCTCAGACCTGATGATGAAGAGTACGACACGTTGTTGCCACGAGACGAAGGTTTGTCCTCTGAGTTGCCACGGCAACAGAGAGTGTTTCGGGCCTTCTCCCTGAAGTCCACCGACACGAAGTAGAAGATGAAAGGGTCGATGCAGCTGTTGAAGGTGCTAACTGCTAAGCTAACCATGTAGGGGACGTAGATGTCCTCGCCGTCTCCGTCCAGCGAGCTGTCTGTGTAGGTGAGGAGGAGGAGGATGTTGCTAGGCAACAGACACACAATGAACACCAGCAGGACCAGCACCGTCACCCTGACGGCGTGACCGTAGCGCTTACCCTCGACCAGCAGGGTGCGCAGCACGGCGCCGTGGCAGAACAGCATGACGGCAAACGGCAGCAGGAAGCAGAGCGTGAACAAGGTGGCAAAGTACGGCAGGAAGTAGTTCTCCTGCTCTTCCTCAGGCAGTGCGTCATGGCAGGTGGTGATCTGCAGCTCGTCCAGAAAGTAAGTCTGTTGCGACACTAGCAGCGGCAGCATGGCGGCTAGAACCACCAACCACACTGCCGCCGTCATGTACAGAGATGTCTGCCGGCTGCGCAGCGTCTTGGCACCAAATGGGTGGACCAAGGCGATGTACCGGTCCAGAGCCACCAGCGCCAGACACAGCACGGACCCATACATGTTTCCATAGAACATGGCCATGACGACGCGGCAGAACGACTCACCCAGCTCCCAGTGGTTCCCCCTGAAGTGGTACACGATCCGGAACGGCAGGGCCAGCAGCAGCAGGCAGTCCGCCACCGTCAGGTTGATCAGCAGTGCGGTCGATGGCAGTGGTTGGGTCCTGAAGACTAGGACCCACAGAGCCAGCAGGTTGGTGGGTAGACCCACAACGAAGGCCAGCAGGTAGAGGACTGGCAGGTACAGGTTGGTGGTCGGAGCCTGGATCTCCTTCATCTGCTTCTCCTTCAGAGTGGTGACGTTACAGATGGTCTTCAGCCGGAATGCCCGCAGACCTGCAGAGACCAGAACACACATCACACATCAGACTGCAGACCTGCAGAGACCAGAACACACATCAGTGTTCTGTGAGGAGGAGGGAGAGACAGAGCTGCTGCTGGAGACCGGGGAGCTCTGCAGAAGAGACCCAGAACAGCCAGAGTCCCACCGGATTCTGAACTATGTGACACCTACAAATGTATAGTTACAATTATTAAAATGTTAGCCAGTGAAAGAGTCAAATGTTAATAAATTGTTATAAGGTAATGGAGTAGTAATTTTGAAAGTGCCATTTCCAAGTTGTGCCACAAGAGGGAGTGTCTGAGCGCTAGTACGGCTGCGTGAGGCTTCCGCTCCTCAAACAGAGAACAGCCTGCTGAGCGATCACAAGTAACGTCTCCTGTCTCTGCTTTTCCTGTACAAAACAGGTTAGTAGTGTGTAATATCTTGTCACATTGCATTTATAAGGACTTTTAAAACCGTTGTTTTGACAATGTTTGATGTGTAAAACAGTAGCTTGCTTAGTTAAGAGACTGAGTTTTCCTGCAATGGAGTCTTGCTAGCTCCTGTGAAAAAAATGTAAACAACATGGCGGCCTTACTGTCAGTACTTATTTTATTTATGGTCCCTGCTCCTTGACATACCCTCTCTTGTATTTGTTTGCCAAAGCTTTGTGAAGTGCGGTTATGTAAAGTTGTTAAGTTGTTCATCCAAGTCATGTTACCAGGATAATACTGAATATATATCAGTGTTTCCCATTAATTACTTAGACTGTGGCGGACGACGATAAAATATTTTTGGTAAAGTTAAAAAGGACAAAGGTATGTTTTGTAATGATGGCCTGTATTGTTATGTAATACTTGGTGGTTCGTGCTGAATTTGGTAAAAATGTGAACAGCTTGGGCTTAAAAGTATTAATACTACTATAAATGTGGTTTTGGACCTAAATAGCAGTCACTGTTGGTGAACAATAGTACAAAGTTGGAGTTTGAATTTGATTTCTGTTTCATTCAGCAGTAATTTTGTACATTTGTAAAATGTAAGTCCAGTGGGTTAGTATATGAACCTTAAAGCTTGATGTAATGTAAATAGCGAAATGTGTTATAAGGAAGATTGTTGTGAACAAAACACTAAGTTGGTTTATGAAGTGAAAAAGAAAGATTCTGTGAAATAAAAAACAGAGAACAGCCTGCTGAGCGATCACAAGTAACGTCTCCTGTCTCTGCTTTTCCTGCACAGAACAGGACACTATACCTGCTTACGGGTAACTCATGCTTGAGGCCTGTAACATTAACGTTCTGCTTTCTGCTCGAGACTCGGCATTGTTGTCATAGCAACCAATTTCAGCTGCACAAGCTACAAAATAACTAATTAGGCGGTATTTAACACATAATAAGACTGTAGCGACATGCCTATAGGTAACAGTATACAGTGCTATGTGTACGACTTCTTCATTTGGTTACAACACAAGCACAAGTGCTTAAAATAGTAGAAAACCACAATGTATACGTGTGATGCTCGGAGTAGCCATCTTGGTAACTGAACTCGGGGTCCTCTGAGTTCAGACGACTTCACGAGTCGTTTTTCCGACCTCGGGAGCGTTCTATTTGCAACTTCCGGTCCGTAACCCAGGAAACCAACTCGCAGATCAAGTCGGTTGGACAAAAAGAACCACCATTTGTGGCTCTGTAACACCACACTGTATCCTAATGGAAAATACTCTAATTCCTATGGCCGCTAGAGGACTTTGTTACTTGTATCTAAACAAACTATGTTTTGGGACATTTGCTGAAACCTTGAGGGGCATGAAAAAGTTGTTTTTTTGGTAAACTCCTGTAGAAGATCAGTTCCTGAAGTTCTTACAATACCTCCTGGACGCTAAAGTAGGTATATAAAGTGCTCAACGAATTTTAACCTTCTTGAATCATCTGTTAGATGCTAAATACTTACTTGGTCCATGAGATGCTTCACCATTTGACTGCACATTCCAACACCAGTTATAGGAACCACGCCAACTTTTGCTCCGTGCTGGTGTTTAAAACTTCCACAGCAGCCATCTCTTTCCCATCAGAGAGTATTAAAATGAGAAAATGTCTAGTCCATCCAGTCAAGTTCTACCACTCAACCAGATTTCACACTTACCATCCTCTACTTCTAACACTACACCCTCATTCATCCCAAAGCTCCCCTTAAAGCACTTTTACAAGGTGAGAAGTGCCAGATTCAACAACAATGGAAAACAGAGCTGGTGTATCAGCTGTAGCCATCAATCATACTTCGATCAGTCACTGTCATCTGGCCCCGCGCCAACCTCGCACCAGTCTCTGCCACACCCTCGGCATGTAGCCCTCAGGAATGCTGGGTAATGAGGGATGGCAAGGGGCTTTCAGGCATCCGATTACGAGCCATGTTGGGAAGAAAGACGTGTCATGTGAGGGTGTGTGAGCTTGTTTACATTTACGTGTGAGGTATTTAGCTTCTGCTTTCATCTAGAGGAAAAGTAGGATGAACTTCCTGCATTGCACACATTGTAAGGAGAGGAAAGGTCACAGCAAGGAAGTGGCTCACGAAAGAAGTTTATGACAGGGAAGAATCTGGGATTATTGTTGACATGTTAGGTGATAAGTCATTGCTGTGGTGTTTTAAGCTCTTATCTCCTGTCTATCAAACGGTGTCCATTACTGGGCTACCCTTTACCTTTGATTTTCTGTTAATATGAATTGACTCTTCTGTTCCTTGTCACAGATATTCAGCAATATGCTTGTCAAACTAGCATGCACCAAGAAGACAAAAAGCTACTTGTTAAAAAATTTTTATGTCTGATGAACATACAAACATAAAACTTGGAAATTACTGAATTGAACAGATGACTAATTATATAGTCTATAAAGATGTGACTCTAATACTATCAATACGATCCACCTCTTCGGTCCAGGCTGAAACAACTGAATGGATTATAAGAAAATGTTGTACAGACATTCCTGGTCCCCACAGGATAAATTGCAATGACTCTTGTTGGCGTTTCCTCCAACAACACCAGTGTGAGCCTGAATGTTTTCAGCAAAGCCCCAAATCTTCACTGTTGATCACATGTGGCATTTCTTTTAACCAAATCCAGATAATAACTGGTCGGAACAAAGCACTGAATGGAAGAGTAACATTTGCATTCAAGTAAGCAATTCATAGGTAATTTTACAACAAACACTAAGTAACATGTTTAACTTTCAGAAATGAAGGATCTGCAGCAATAAAAGGTTTAAATTTGGGGTACATTTATTGATGGTTTTAATTTAAAAGCATGGCATTTTTAGTGTGTCAATCTTGGTCTGGTCATCATAATCACACCCCACTGATTTGGAATCCAACAATCAAATCACATCCTTGGGTTAATTTTCCTAATCGTGGATTAAACTAGCTTGGAACATGGAAACACTTACATTCAGCTCTTGGACATATTAATAATACTTTGATTTTAACAAACAAAACTGGATTTAAAAATCATAATGAGTAATAAATGAAATGAATAGTAAACTAGCCCAACAGTCTTAATGATATATTTGTTTTTCACAGCATTGTACTAACTATGTTATTGCTATAAGGCGCAAAGGCTTGTTCAAAATATGCTTGTAACGGTGTAATATCAGGGTATAACATGTTTATTTGCTGTGCATTAGATTTGTGTATTTGTAGATTTGACGCTT
The DNA here is from genome assembly GCF_004916995.1 of Morone saxatilis. Taxonomy (NCBI): domain Eukaryota; kingdom Metazoa; phylum Chordata; class Actinopteri; family Moronidae; genus Morone; species Morone saxatilis. The sequence goes on from NW_023339785.1 coordinate 7,041,054, forward strand.
TACCAATAGCCATTCAAGGGATGGCCGCTTTAATTCAGCTTGAACATCAAAGATTTGAGTCCTCAGATTAATAACTATCTTTTAAATGGCAGCAAATATCACATCACGCCATGGAAGAGATGGAGATCTCACTGTTAATCTGTGCTACAAACAGCAACTGTTGAAGGGGGCACCGTGAGGTATTACGTGTAAATCCTCTTTCCTGAAAATTGTTCACAGTGCAAATGGAAATTCCATCAGAAAATTCAGACTCATTTATTATTCATCGTCACCCCCTCACCAGTGCCTCACTAGAGGTGATGAAAAACGATGGCGGATACGCAAGTATATCATGTGGGACTCTAATATATTGCTATCAAAAGCAGTGAACTGGAAAAGACAGGATTTAAAATGGTATCTGCTCCTAAGTCCCTACTAATTCAATAACATTATGCCAAAGATTTATTAGGCATCCCATTTCCCATAAACACATCTGCTTGCCGACTTTGATGCAAGCCGTACGATGATATATAAAGTATTTCAGAGAGGTTTTTCTTGGGGAGAGTAAAACAAATTGTGCTAAATACATTATAAAGTGAAAAACTTCAGGATTTTCCTTTTTACTTCAGTTTTAGCACTTACGACATATTTTCATCTTCTAAATGAATGCAGTATTGTTGATATTACTGTGTAGTATTTGGTCATAGTCAGGTCATATGAAAAAGGGAAGCATGCTCTTACAAAGTGATCACTCTAAGGTTTTAAGTCTCTTGATCCTGTCTGATTTATAGATAGTAAATGATTTCCCTCCCTGAAATGGACACAATATTTTGAGGAAGACTGCAGCTGAGTGGAGAGCGATCTGTAAAATCGCAACTGGAAAAGTTCCAGTCCTACAAAAGACAGACGTAACCTGTTTTCCTTCGAGAAGTATATATATTTTCTTTTACCATAAATTATTATTCAAGGATATGTAATTCACCTTTTATTTATTTTTTTAAGTTTTAAGTTTTTAAGTTTGAATATTATTTTGGAATAATTATGGACCTGATGTTGCCGTTACCAAATTCCTACAGGGACCGTCATATCATCCTCATTCACCTATCAGACCAGAACTAACCTCATTACAGAGGAATGTGCCTTGTTCATATACACTGCAGCCTCCTGGTCTTTACAATACGTCTTAGTGTGCTACCTTTTTGGACCCAGTTTAAGAAAAAAAACTTTAAACGAAGTAGGAAAAGAAATGAATTGCTCTCATCGTCTCTAATGTCTTGCATTTGCCCTCTCCTTACGTAAAGCAGTAACCCTTTAAAGGCGACATGGGAGCTACAGAGACACACGTAATAGTCCAGAATCATCCTCTCCTCTGGAACCCATTAAGAAATGTATAAAATGCTTTCCTACCAGTTTGATTTGTAGTTAGAGGGTTAACCCCTGAAATGTCTGTCTGTGGTTCTTGAGAATTTGAAACCCCAGTAGTGAGTGATTGTTTCAATGTAAATGGGGCATGAAAGCCCCTCCATAACTTTTCTTTTGGGTCTTGTCATGCTTGATTATAAATCCCACAAGTGATTTCTGGTTTTCAGGTGGTCATTTTACAGTTTTTAAATACAAATAGTAAATTTTATTCCTTTCTAAATATATCTGATTGAAGAGGTAAAATAAGAAATCAAACCATTGATTCAGGAATATTGTACAAATAGTCATAAGATGAAGGAGAGCCAGTGTCAATATGATATCTGCTTGTTGTGATAGTGGGACTGCTGTGTGCACAAACACATGGCTGGGTTTTGTGGGGAAGTATAACTGAGGCTGGCGCGGTGTTGACACCTCCAGCTGTCTCCAGGGTTGGAATAAAGATCTGACACCCGCAGCGGTCCAGCGTAGACACCAGCTGGGCCTGGAGCCAGAGAAAAATGTCTTTCACCTCCTCTATCATTCTCCATTCTCTCTCCTTCACAACCACAAGTCTCCTTTGCCTTCTTCCACTCCCTATAACGTTTTATTTTATCTCTTTATTTTACTTTATTCATCCAACGATTTTCCCCTCACCCTCCTTTTACTCTCTCCAAAGCATCCCTCTTCCGCTTCAGCCAGAGTTCCTCTCTCAATCCCTCCCTCCCTACTTCCCCTCGTTCTCCCTCCTCCCACTTGCAAATCCTTTCCAGTGACACAACAATGATTTTCTGCCAACTTTTCTTCCCTCCTTGAACATCAGTCTCTGTGGCACAGTAGCTCTTGACTTTTGTGATGACTTCATACCGCCTCTCTTGGCTTGGGTGGTGGTCAACTCAAGCGGAGAATGAGGACTCTTGAGAGTCACAAGTGCTGTCTACTACAAGTAGTGCAAAAGATGCAACACAAGGATAACATTATCTCTCTTCTAGTACATTTAAATTTGTAGCCTCTGTATTTTTTACTCTCCCTAGACAGAAATGGCTGCATGCCTGTATGCATGAGTGCAGAAAAGTGGGTATGAGTGGGAAAAGTGGGAATAAATGCGTAGTTATATTATACAGTAATATCCTTTTTTACTTTTGCAAAGTGGCAAAAGCAAAAAACGAACAATTTGTATCATGACATTTTTTTTGAAAAGCTACATTTTTGTAAAGCTTATGAAATTATTATTTTAAGAAACCATACCATAACAAATTATTGCATATCCTACCCAAACTTTCACAGAATTCCCAAAGTGGCAGTTGTGTTTGGTCATCTTCCCTTTGTTGGTTCACAGGGGTAAAGTAAGTCTGTGTGAATCTTTCCAATCAAATTCAACTGTGGTAAACAAACCGGATAGTCATAGCTGACATTTCGTGGAACCATATAGTCATTGCTGACTTTTAAGGGAACCATATAGTCATTGCTGACTTTTAAGGGAACCATATAGTCATTCCTGACTTATAAGGGAACCATATAGTCATTGCTGACCTTTAAGGGAACCATGTAGTCTTTGCTGATATTTGGTGGATCCATATAGTCATTGCTGACTTTTAAGGGAACCATATAGTCTTTGCCAACCTTTGAGGGAACCAAAAGAGAGGAAGCAATATAACGTATTGGCTTTATCATCAACTTGCATATAACCCTTCTTTGATCAAGTAAACTGCCTCACAAAAGATGAATAGTTAGCTGTCAGGTATGAGACAGGAGACTCTTGAATAAACTGTGTGAATTTATTATCTCATTAGCGACGGAATTAGCTAGATCGAAGAGAATTTTTTATTAACGGTTCCTTGTTGTTTAGCTGTTAACTTGTAAACAACAGTAGGTTGCCGACTAGTCCCTACAGCACCAAACAAACTTCAGTGTGTCACTTTCTGATGTGATCAGTTGTTAACACCTGTATTTGTAGTTTGTCTGTCAGCCTGCTTTTATTGGACACCATCTGTGTTGGCAAATGTTTCTGCAATACAATACAACAGACTGTTCCTTGCTTGAGTTTATATCTGAAATGTATACACCACTTGGACAGAGGTTTGGATTCTAAAATGGATAAAAGCATGCATTATCAAAAGACCCTGCCACATTCAGTTCTCATAGGTTGAGATCCTGCCCCAGCTTATAGTGCAGGCCGAGAGTTTAATACGTCTTAACATTTCAGAAATTGCACGAGTTGCACTTTGAAGACTGCATGGGATGGCTACACCATTATTTAAACTTAATATGTCAATCATTTCAGCCATGAGTAGTTCTGTGGGATAAATTCTGTAACCACAAGATATCAACCTTTGCCAGTGCATATTTATGTTCCAGCTTAGAAATTGCCTCACTGTGTTGAGCAGATCTGAAACATCCAAGAACATTACTGTAGGCATTGTGCACATGCTTAGGGTGAAAATGACTTTGAGTAAATGATATCCTTATGAAGCACAGAACAAAAAGCCTTTTGGAGAGTATCAGTCATCTATTATAGAGAAATTAACCAATTTCACATCAGATTAATACCAATCAAAACCTGTTTGAAAGAAAGACCCTGGTTCAATTAAATGCCTAAATCCATGCTAAATAAACTGAGACAGGCTTATTTTTAGCCACAAATACAGTATGGAGTGAAAATCAGTTCTAATTCCAGTTGTAAACACATTTTATCCATATAAACCACATTTAACACAAAATTATGGATTCTTTGGATTGGATTAAGCTCAGTTGTACTCTCTGGGTCTATTATTGGGGATTTTGTAAAGTTATCATGTCTAAATGAAAGGAATTGTCACCAGTTAGATGTTTTGAGCTGCACACAGTGCACACAGATGAAATTGTGTATTCATTCAACTTGTAGATTGTAGTTTCAGGGCCACAGGCATGAAATTTCAGTGTATTTCATTGCATAACTTTTTTCCCACCCATTTTCTCCTGACTGCCAAATATGTGCTAAAGTCTCGGCCTGATATACTGGGAATCTTTAAGGTCATTCATTATTTAACCTTTGTTGTGGCAAAAGAAGCCAGATACATCAAACCCTAGCTATCAAATTCTTTATCACGCAGTCTTGCTAAGTTTCAAGGATATTAATTGGATTTAGTAGTGTACTTGTACAACATCAACTGCTGAGGTACATGTCTTGTAGCTGGAGAGAAAGCCATATTGGGTTTGACGAGGTCTCTGAAACGGGTGCGGAAAGGGAAAGGAATGCCTTCAGATTTCATTTGGAGGAAAAATGCTGATGCGGTGGTAAACGAATGCAGACGAAAAGCTGAAGAAAAGAGTGAAATAATGATCACAGTCTTGACGTGGTTCACAGACAGATTTTTGTGGTCACCCTGCAGCGTTACAGAAGCAATTCCCAGTTTCGACTCCTTTCCCCAAATGTTTTCCTATCGCCGGTCTTACACTTGCATTTTATAGGTCTCGTATTCTGTGGCTGATGATGGTGTTTAATGCCTTAAATTGGGCTGATGTAGAAGAAATTACTGAAATGAACTGGATCCAGGTTGATCAGGATTTAAATGTTAGTTTTTTGAGGTGATGATGGTATTAAACCCTCAGACAAGCTCTTTAATACTATTTAGCAATTTAAGAGTATTTGGCTGCTGCACTGTTTGTAAGAACAGAATTTGTCAGCTAAGAAAATTAGCCCTCAGAGAGTATTACCACTCACAGTCCTTATAGTGGACTGTAGTCATAAAGTCAGTACCTCATTGGCTATGCAAATCATTTTAGAACCTTTTGACCTGCTTGGCTTTTATACGAATGAGGGGAAGATTCTTTGGTTTAAGCCTCTTAGTGACAGGAACTCTGGGCCGTGGGCCAGCAGTTATGACTGATGGAGAGGGTTGTCTCCTCAGCTGCCCCTTTACCCACTGAGAGAACAAGCTAAAGATGCAGAGGCCAAATATAGAAGGCTATTTCTCACCCTGGGTTGATGGATTACTCTAAAGCCAAACTATGTACAGTGTCCAAAGAGGTAACAATGTAACATATTCATAGAATGGGTATCTGTTATCACATGCAGTAACTGCACCTTTTTTCACCTTTTCTTTTTATCTTGGCCTACTGCATTGCAAAAAGTTTCTTCTGCACATGGAGATCATTGTAAGACTCCCGGCAGTGAAACTGAATAAGACCTCAAGCAAATTGTGTCAGAAGCCAACAAAGCTGGTGGCGTTTGTTTTGAAGGCTGTCTGCTCCCAACTTATGCAGTCTCCTTAGCTGGGTTTGTGTTCTTTGGAGCCGACTCCAACCAGATGTTTCTCTTTGAGCCACTGAAAGTGATAGCTCATGACGCAGTGTCATTTTTCACCGCCGTATCTCCCCGCTCCTCTCAACACCCACATAATGCCTCATTTCTGCAAGCGGAATCAATACGTATTTTAAAGTAATATTCTCTGAGAATAATTTTCGGTGCGCGGCTGGCATCTTTAAACTGTCTGAAAGCGATCTTTCAAAAGCAAAGCCTGTGTGGGAGGATTTGGCTGTGAGTGGGGAAAATGCGAATCAAAAGGAGCAGAGATCAATATGATTTTGAATCAAACAACATAACAGTAATTCCTGCTGTCTGTTTGCAGCAAACTCAAAACTGAGCGACTTGTGTGGGTGAGGTCTTTTTTTCCTCTCTTTTCTCATATATATATCAGCTCCACAACAGACGATAAGAAATTAACATGGGTGCAAAGATGGAGTCCACTCTGTTTGAGGTAATGATTGACCTTGCTAATTAAATGAGAACCGATGCTATTGCATGGCATTGACCTGTTAAAGATTGCACACAAAGTTAGACAGTGAACCACAAAAATCAATACTCAGCTGAGGGAAAGATCAAAAATTTCTCGATGAAACGGTTTTGTTTGGTTTTCTGTCCACAACTTCCCACTCCCACTGTTCAGTGGCCCCTGTGGTATGTTTATATCTTTTCACTATAGATTTATAGATGCCTCAGCATTGTAAATCATCCTAAAATCAAGCATCCACATGCTCCGTATCTACGTCTATGGTCAAAAATACCTCAACTTTTTCCAGAAAACTCTCCTGTGTTAAATCAAGAAGCTTGTCTCATCAGAATGAAGTTCAAAGCCATGTTAGCCACTACAATACAGAGAGTTAAAGGTCCCAACAGATGCTGCCCCTCTTCTGAGCAACAAGACAAAAACAATGACAGCAGTGACCTGTGTATCTACATTATGAGGAGCTTTTTAAATAGTTGGTATAGCTTTCTAAAAATAAATGACATGGATATCCTTTTAACAATGTTTCATGAGCAGCTCATATTTGCCTGTTGATCAGAGGAGGTTTCATTCTCCCATCAATGATTGTCAAGTCCAGTTTCTTTTCCTGGCACACATCAGTGGAATCAGATTTCAGTACAAAACAAAACCGTCAAATACAACATAATCTAATACCAGACACTAAGAAAGTTTCTCAGGGCAGATGGTCAAAGTTGTGAAACAATGGTGGATAAAACAAATTCTTATGGTTCCATTCACAGTTTTTAATAAAATTTCATTCAACCCAACAATATAGAAATTAAACATTGATAGCTCCTCCCCGTCAGTGGGTAAAGTTCTTGCCCCAGCACTTGTCGCTCCTCTTGGTGAGCTGTTTTTGAAGTGATATGGCAGAGTCTGCGTCTGGGACACCAAGCATTTAACAAGAAGACAGTACTTGCAGGGCATTGGCACTACTGGTAATGCCTACAGCAGATGTTATATGGCTCTTAAAAGCCAGTTTCATGCAAACAGACACAGCCCAGACTGACAACAGGTGATATATAAAACAGTTGCATATAAGTTTATGTATGATCCATGTGCCCTGACTTCAACTACATAGTTTAACTGTTCTGACTGAGTTTGTTTTACTGAAACCATATCTGAATATCTGACAAATGTGCATTATCAGATAATCCTACATTTCTTTTTTGTCTTTCCTTGTATACTTTATGCTTATTTGATTAAATTTTGTGAGTCTGTGTTTGTCACAAACAAAGAGATTCTCACATAAATTATTGCCTTACTTGAGGACTAATCAGACATTAAACTGTTATACTGGAATAGGTTGAAAGATGCTTTTTTCCTTTTTTTTTTCTTTTAATCTTGCCCCGAACTGACCCCACCCTACCCCAGCAAACAAACACAATCTCAAAGGAATAGTGTTTTACAAACATGTCAGTGTTTTTTCTCTCTGCAATTCGGATCAATTCATCTAAAGAAAAAGACAGTAAAAGAAGAAAACTCTGAGGGGTCCTTTTGTTTTTGCATGCATTCTTTTGCGACTAAATTTAGCCCAGCCTAATCCCTGGCATTGTTCTGTTAGTTTGGAGCAATGCTAGACATGCTTTTGGAGGCACAGTGCTCAGAGCTTCAACGTGGACGGAGCCAGGTCCAGTCCAAGTTCAGCTCGCGCCACTGTGTCATCTGCCAGACACAGAGATGAGTCACTGCACAACTGGAATCAAGGGGGCTGCGGTGTCGGGTGTCCCATGTGCTCAAGAATAACTAATCAATGTCAAGAAAACAAAGTGAAGCGCAAATTAGCCCTGCACGACTGGACATATGAGATGTATGCGTGCAGAGTTGTGTTTCCTGGCTTGAAAGATCTCAAGAAAGAAATGTGTTCAGGCTCTTGAGACTTGCCTTCCTTTAATTTCACTGTTTGATTACAAAAAAATCAAAGGAACATCGATTTTATTTTGTTGTAATTTAATTTAACCTATGTTTTATGGACGTCCTCCATGATGTTTCCTGAATGAGAGGAAAACCTTTGTCATGAAGTCATCAGTGATAGTTCTGCAGCGCCTGATACAGACAGCTCTTTTAACACTGGGCATGTCCGCTTCACCCTCCTAAAACAATAAAGGGTTAAATTACATTTGTTTTCACACATGTTAATCTCCGCTTGTAAAACTTACACAAGCCCAAGGAGGTGTGCTCATACAAAAATTCCTCAGTGGGTTTGTCAGACGGCGAGTGCGTGGCTGGAGTGAGTGAAATTAATGAAGTCTGTAATGGGTTATCAAAGAGGGGAACTCGATATCTGTGGCGGGGAACCCCACCTGTTTATGGGGAGACACACTTGGTCCACACACACGTACATACACGTACACACACATCACAGTCTGCCAGACCAAGGAATTGCAGGTGGGGTTCAAATGCTCCCCCAATGCCAGAACAACAGGTGGATAGGCATTTTTTTATGATGTCTGCCCTCTCCATGTGTACTTTTCAAGGCGAGCAACATGAGATGACAGAATTTCCTACTAGAAAGAAAGACAGACTGGAGGAACTATACTGTTTTGTTGAGTGAAATGTTCGTGTCTGAGTTCAGCTTGATTTTACATATTGTGTCTGCCAAGTTTTGACGATCTCTATACCTTCTGGATACCACACTGGTGATGGAGCCCCGTTTGTGAAAGTTTTAACATTTTGCAACACTTGCACTTTCTCTAAATATAGTCATTTTAATAAAGGCCTTACCCAGGACACTTCACCAGGGCACCAGAAATAACAATTGGTGGTATCAACGACCACCACAGCTGACAAGACAAAGATAAGATAAGATATTTATTTGTTTTCTTCTGGAGAGTTGGGTAAAAAGGTTGATAGCAAAAGCTACAGCAGGCCCAAGAGGTTAGCATAGCTAGGTTTAAACAGTGGAAACAGGTGGAAACCGCTAGCCTGGCTCTGTTCAAAAGTAAATCTACGCCTAGCAGCATCTTTGCAATGCTTACTAATTAACATAATGAACATAATAAAAACAGTTAAAAACATTTGTGTTGTGTTAAATGAGACTTTTTAGTTTTAGGAAGGATTATGTGCAGGAGTGTCTTTGCTGGTTCCCTGGCAATCACCATGACAACTACACTGTACTTATTACTATCTAATAGTAGTTTTAAGTTTAGCTGAGAAAAGCTAAATTGAGCACACTTACAGCTAATTATATCAGTAGTAGCCGCAGCTATTTGTCAGCTGATAGACAAGAGTGTAGGGAGGGGGTTTAGACTGGTGGGCCGGCACACACTGATTGGAGAATGCATCACATTATTTAACATGGGGTATTGCATCTTTCCTCCCTCTCTCTGCCACTGTGGATGAGGAGGAGGTTGTGTACAGATGGATTACTGAAATATGTCTTCTGCGTGCAGGGGATGTGTGTAGTTGCTGTAAGGTAGTGCTAAAACTAGTGTGCAGCTCTGCTTGAATCCTGCAACACAATTCTGTTGGCCATTCCTTACTGTTTGTTGCTTACTTGTCTGCTGAATGTTAGGTTTTGTATGTTTTTTCTACTACAGTAGAAGAAAGTTGGGGGAAATCCTTTTAATTCAGTTGCGGGAAAATTTTTCACAAATAAAGTCCCATTTAAAATCATAATACTTTGAATGGATTCATGAAAAGTAGGTTTCATGGTTTCATTTAAAGGACCATTTACCTACAATCACTTACCTAAAAGTCAACCACCCTGGCTGCTTGGCGTGGGCGCATGCCAATCATAGTCAGCCAAATGGCAGAAGACGTGGAACGTTTCACAGAGCTGCCAAAGTTCAGGTAACACTCCTCCAAACCACTTGGAAAATAGCACTAAATTTCCACTCCACATGCTTTAAGAATATCAAGCCAGTGCACGCCTTCCTACGTATGCACAGTTCCTCAGCTAATAAGTCTAAAGTGACTGTTAATCTGCAGAATATCATAGAGTTATTTGCACTACTTTGTAATGTCAGCCCTTCGTCTACTGTGACACTTTTCGTCTCAGGAAACACAGCCATGTTACTTAATGCTTAGAGCTTACACGTTGAGTTTGCTCCTTCTTCAGTGTCATCAAAACAACACAGTCTCTCAAATACATGAAATCAGCATGAAGTCTGAAATGCAAATTATGTGCTGTGGAAGTCTGTAAACAGCAACAACAGCTCAAACAGGATGTGGAGGTTTTAGGCATATTTGTCATGTAAAACCGTTCACTTGGGTTCAGCTGAAGTTACATTTAGGGTTTAAGGTTAATTATGATTATTTCTAACGGGGCCTCAACATCCAAGAGGTTCATGTTATGTAGATATCAGTAGCGAGTGACGTGTCTGTCCCGCCAGCGTCAGTACATTTTTCACATTATTGAAGACATATGCTGATTTAAGAGTTGTCATTTTTGTAAGTTGACCACATTCTTAATCCTTAATCCCTAAACCACTAATGCAAAATAGCTGAACATGAAGGTAAATTGTGAGAGATAATATTGCAGCTGCAGGGAGTGCTCCTCTCCATAACGCAGAAACAGGGCCAATGCAAACTCCAAGACTGAAACCCAAAAGAAAATAAAACACGCCCTTTCAACACAGTAACACTCACACTGCAGTTACATGTCATTAAAAAGCTTAACAATTATGGAAACCATATTTCAGTTGTAATAGTCCATTTGATACTTGTGGCGTTGCACACACATATTTAATTGCTACAGCCTGAGAGAGTTCTTGTGATTCCCTCACTGGAAAGCAAACATCCATTTGTATTTTATCTTCTTCTACACCAAGCCAAAGCAGACTTATTTCTGTTTTCTCAAAAGCACGACTGAACGTATTAATGTGTCATGACTGACAATTCTGATTGAGTTTTGATTAAATAGTCTGCACTTGACAAATTAATTCAATCTGTTACTTCAGATGTCCATATTGTGTTTATTCTCAGCTTGCTAGATTCACAAATAAATCAGTTATACGTATTGTATTAAATTCAAGGGAACAACTTTTGGTGTTTTTTTTGTTTTTTTTACAACTTTCACAGACAGTTCATACATTTTGGTCTTGATATAGAATCCCAAGCTCAGTAAAACATGCCAAGGTCAGTTGTGTCTGTAGTAACTATGTTTTGTAACTAAGCTTTCCATCAGTTTTCCAAACACCCCCACCACTCTGCATTTTCCATCCCACTGAACTGTGGAGCATGCACTAATACTTTGCGCTCATCATATTATGTGCTAAGTTAAGTTAAGTTCATCTATATATAGTACGTTCTAAATCACTGTACAGAAGTGCTAATCATTTTCAGTGCACAAGGGCCAGCATATAGTAAGATCAAAGTTAAGCTCAGTCGTAGATGGAATTTGTTACCCTCTGAGCTATTTTTAGGTTCTCCTTGCTAACTATCTGCCTTTTGGACTTGATTGGAGATTAGCGCTGTTTTCATTCTGGCGATAAGTAAACATCCTTCCATTTATTTCGAAGCTCTGAATCCCCCCACCAGAGCTAGCTGGATGGGCACCCACTATTTTTGGGAGAATATGGTAAGGGGTGTTCTAAAGAGAGGTGGTCTTGTTTTACACCCTGATCAGAACCTATAAATACTGTCTGTGTGACTGTGTTGAGGGAAGCAGGGGGGTATGTGTATGTGGGTGTGTGTATATGCATGCTGCGTGTATGGGTGTGTATTTGTGTATATCTATGTCAGGGAAATTGAGACTAACCCAAGTGAGTGTTGAAATATAACAACATATACAGTTTCCACTCGTGTGGTGTCAGTTTGGTGGTGGGAAGAGTTGTTGATGATTAATTTTCCAGGTCATTAGCTACTTTGTTAACTACTTACAAGTACATGAATCCCATTTCTACAAGCAAGTTCAAGAATATGGATTTTGTTGTAAAATATGTTGATTATTGTTTCAAAATACAATAATCAAGTTCATTTTATTTGTACCATTGTGTTTTTCTCAATTATATTTTGCCTACGTGTATGTGTATGACTATATACATGTTGTAATTCTATGTTATTTTAATTGTTTTAAACCATTAATCTGTGGTGAGCCGTGTAGGTTAGAGAGCTGCTAATGCTGTGATTTTAAACTTTGAAGCATATTAAATATCTGGGCACATCCAAATCAGTGATGTCACAGTAGACATTTATCACCAGCTGTCAAAGGCAAACAGTTGTTTTGACATCACTAATTGGGGTGTGGCCAAAAGTTCAACTTGCTTGAAGATTTGAAGCTATGGAGCAGTACAGCTGCAGTTTTCTGTTCTTTGTAATTGTGCTTTTACAGTTTTAATAAATAGAAAGCAGCATAATAACAGGGCAAATAATCAAAATAAGGTAATTTTTATTATGTTTGCATTATAAAAGTGAGATATAAGGGTTTCTCCTATTCAATATAGATGTTTCTCTTTAAAATGGACATGAGCTCCTGCCCTCACTGTGCTGTAGCTGCGTATCTGCAGTGAGCTTAACACATGTACAGTAAATGCTGAAGAGAGGAGTTGGCTGTGGTTTTTACTAGAATCAGTTGTGGATCTTTAAAAACAGTATTGGGAAACAAATTTAATGATAGTGATAGCTAACACAAGATCACACAGCACAGTAATTAATGTGGTAAACATGCAGTCAACAAGAGTAAAAGTAAAACGAGAAAAATATATAACTTTTAGCCCAACAGTACATAAACAGTTACTTATTATCACAGAAAAACTAAATTAACAAATCACAAACACTATGACAAAACTGATATAATAACAATAAGAACCTACAAATAATGATCCAACAAGGGCATAACAAAAATAGATAAAAGATGCCTGTCAGTATTTGCTTGGTCACTGAAATGGTGGACACATGTCAGTCAAACTGCTGTTGATCTGTGTCGGTTGTAGTTGCTATGAGCAACAGAACGTTCAACTGAAACCAACTGCTGAAAACAGGCATCCTGAAACAGACAAAACAAGAAATGCAAAAACTATAATTTCCATTAAAATCTAATTTAATCATACTTAATGTACTAAAAAGTTAATGCGAGCACTGTAATATTACCTACAGTGCTTATAGTGGGTGCATGTGAACACAGGCCTGACAGCTGGTCAGGTTAAGGACTGTGAAGGTTATGATCACAGTGAGTGATTTCTATCTCACCACTTACCCCACTCACCATGGCCCCAAGACCCCTCACAGACCCTCAGACAGCTGGACTCTGGTTCTGATTTCATTGCTAGTTTGGTCAGTACAACTACAAACTGCAGTTTGTTGTCACATATTTTGCACACCATGTACCATGTCTCTGCCTACATGACACCACAGTATTCGGCAAATAATTATGTTGTTGACATTTGTTGCATGACAGTATGCACATAGTCTCAAAGCAGAAGAATGGAGAGTTCGAGAGCAAGCCTTCTCCCTCTGTCTTTTTCTCTTTTATGAGTAATGTCGATTTTTTTAAAAAGCGCCCTTCCCCCTCTTCTTTTCTACCCCCTTCCTTCTCCTTTCTCCACTACTTTCCCTTGCCCCTTCGCGCCAGCTGTGGTCTGCACAAAAACTGATTTTCAGAGTGTTAACCACCATGTTCTTCCTGCCGACGGCAGGATTTCATTTGCAGAGCACAGGGGGCCAATATCTAGGGTAATTCCCAGGGTTTAGTGCCACTGATCTCTTCCCAGCTCACCTTGGGGAGAAAAATTAAAGCGGCGATAAGGCCTTACCCTGCCCAGTACCGTGTTCACCCTGTGCTGCCTGCTGCCTCACTGCTGTCGGCTACTGGAGGCTCACACAGATAACACCTGGTCAGTCTCATACTCACTTTCTGTAAGCATTTGTACACAAACTGACGGTAATACGATGATGGTAAAAGGAATAGACAAAGCACATTTAGATTATTTCTTGTTTTATTATCGTTTAACAGTTGAACCGTACTTCATTACCAGCTGATCTCAAATGAAAGTATGAATGCATTTCTTTTTCAACAACTGTTACCTCTACTACTGTTAGTTTTGGATGTTTAGATTGACTTCTTTATAGATCAACAGCACAACAGCTTTGCGTTTCAGTGTGTTTAAGGTAATGTGAATGTTAACTGTCATGTTGTTAACAGTGTGAATGTATAAGGAGTTACTCCTTGTACAAATTACAATAATATAATTACAATAATGATTAGCATTGAAATTGCTTATTATTTCAGTTTTAGTAATAGTCCCTGCAAAATAAATGGTCACTTTTGTTTTTGTTCCTTTAACATCTTCTATGTTCTACAGGTCTATGAAACAAAAGGATGATAAATTGCTACCTAAGCTTGCAAAAACAGAGACAATCATTGTTTAATCAGCAGTATATGTACTTTTGATTAACAAAGTCTACACTGACCTTTTACAGTACTACTCTTCAGTCTTGTTTCCTATACAAGTCAGTGTTTTAATATGTGCAACATGTATTTTGACTTCATACTTTATCATTATTACAATACCACACAGTTAAATGTAATTGCATAGGCAACGGCATAAATATAAAAAAATACAATAGACTAATGTATAGTAACATCTGGTAAGTACTTTGTGCTTTCAGATTACAGTGTTATCTACTAATTATTTGCATATTCCCTCAATATGTAAAATAACCCTAATATGGGGAACCATCCATGATTGGGGGGGGGGGGTCCACTAAGTTCTGCTTGTGTATTTCCATCTTCCCAGCAGCATAATTACTTTTCCACTGTTTAATAAAAATCTTGTCCATGACCATATTTTAGGGCTTGGATAAATGTCATTCCCTGTGAATGTGACATCTACAAAAATCCTAATTTAATTTAGAAGTGTGTTAAACCTGACAGCATTGCATTTAGAGATGAGGAAAGACACATTTACAAATGAAATGTCAAAAGACTGATTCACTTTTTTTTATTGTTTTTACAATTCAGTCAAAATGAGAACAGATGTGATTTTCATGTATGTTAAATGGAATGTAAAATTGGTTATGGGGGAGACTTATGAGGAAATTAAAAAGAAATAAAAAGTTTCTTCCAGGTTTTAGGGTTGGTGGTCCATTCAAGGACATCACTCTGGTAGTATGCCTCAAAACTGTGTGATGGGAGCAATTAAAAGGCAAAGTCTTGTTAACCATGTGCTTAGCACAGTGGAAGGAGGAAAATTAAGAGGAGCAACACATGTGGCCTTCCTCATTTACTTATACAGACATTTGCTGTTTATTTTCATGTATTTTTTTCTTCCTGTCTCCAAAAGGAGTGAAAGATAGGAAAAATATCTGAGACACTTAAATTCAGTTTCTTTAAAGAAACATATTTCCCTCACACTGGGAGTGGGGGTCCCGGAAAACAATCTATTTCTGCACATCAGGAGGGCCTTGTGGATTTAAGTGAAACCAAATGAGCTGATGTCTCCCTGATTAAATGCGTAGGTTAATGTTTCTTTAAGAAGTGCGTCACATAATTCTCCCTCTTTCTCTCTCTCATACATGACATGACTGTTGGTTTGACATTTTTAATGTAGCGAGCGCGCTGCAATGTGTTTCCAATTGGCGGGAGATGTGAAGCCGCGATGGGACATGCATGCTGCCCTTTGAAATGATGCACCAGGAGGAAAACATAAACAAATGTTTGCCACCAAGCACGTTCAAATCTCCCCTCTTCCCCCTCTCACCACTAGCCCACCCCCGCTCTGCAGAAAGCCACAGCCTCACATGTGACACATTACCAGGGAGGCAGAAAACATGTTTTTGGAATTAAACCATTACGAGCCCTTTCAAACAAGATACATTTCCTAATTGGCTCCTTTCACAACATTTACATATTGCCTTTCTTTTTCTTTTTTTTCTCTGGGAGGTGGGTGTTGTTGGTTTGCTTGGTGTCAAGTAGAGGTGTCCCATGGAGGTAAAGTTTATAAGAAGTAGCCTGGCGAAGAATCGCGGGACAGAACCACACTGGGAGAAAAGAGTGGCCGTGTCGACATATGAAGCAAAACAAACAGTCTGACTTCTAAGCCTTGGCAGACCCTGCTGATGGGTCCCTTGGTTTCTCAGCTTTCCTCCCAGATGCCTTTTAAGCCTTTTATTCTGTTTTTTACAGGCACTCTTGTTTTTTTTTCTTCACACTGCTTTTGGGGTGTGTGTGTGTGTGTTTCATTAATCCCCAGAGGGATACACTCCAAAAGAGAGGGAAAGGAGAAAGAGGGATACAAGGCACAGCGTGAAAGAGGTAGAGGGCTCCTCAAATGTTGTTCAATCAGCTATATGCTACCTCTGAAGTCACATACATGTACAATTCTGTCCTAACAATACACAAAGCTAATATGAAATGATACTGTCATAATGGCCAATTCCTGCAGAACCCAAAATAGCTTCACGCCGCATTTTAACAACTCCTCACTTTCGCTGTCAGGTTGAGCAAACACAGACGTCACGACTATCAGAGGAGTCGTCCTTTTTCCTATCCTCTGCCCATTTCTGAGACGCTGCTGCTGCTGCCACTGTGGGGAAACTCAATCTATTGTTTGATGTGGATAGACAGATTGTCTCCCAAAGATTGTCAAATACTTTGTGTAAACAACCCCCATTTTAACCTACCCCAAAGTGTGACTTAATAAAGATGAAAACGCGAGGTGTCCGTTTCCCCCTCGCTGGGGAGGCTGAATGAAAACCACATGCGTAAATACAGCCCGGTGCGCGGCGTTAAGTGTGCACATGAGAGAAGAAACAGTAATCAGATTGGTTTCCTGTGACAAACAATAACATTTATTTTAAACCAGCAGCATTTTTTCTCAGGCAGAGGCAGTAGCTCCCATGGTAATCAGAGCCAGACTTGTCTTGGCTCCAAGATGTAGGGATGTTGCTACCTTTGTACTAGTGGGGCAAGTGGGGGGTCACATTAGCACTGGTATAAGACAAGGTGGTACTCTGTTTAAGAATAGCTTTTGTCTGGAAGAGGAGGGTTGAGTATTTTACAAATACAGCACTTAAGGGTTTTATTAGTTGGGCCTCTACTGGGATTTTCCTCTCTGGAAGTAAGCACAACAACTTAACGCCTGCCTGAAGTGAGAGCACTCGTCTAGAGTTGTATGTCGAGATCATTTTAAATTATTGCCTTTTTGAGTTAATGGGTTTCATTTGTTGCCACAGTGCATTTGCAAATGTATCATTAGTATGACCAGTTGAGCCAACAATTACCAATCTGTGGTGCTGGTTAGGGAAATATGTGAATATTTTTGTTTACTGAGTAAAAAAAACTACTAACAAAAATCTATGACAGGACTGATAAATCGGATGGGCTGACTGCTTTTGGTATAAATGTCAGTCAATGAGTAACAAGATATTAACTTTTCTTGCTGTAACTTACAAATATTGTTGCCACTACATAAGCTGTCCACTAGAGAGAAGTGAAAAATGTGTTTCTTAACTGTAACATATAAAATAGCCAAACCAGAAACACCAGAAAAGCACCACTGGCCCAAATGTATTTTTGAAACACGCAAATATTGATATCTGTATTGGCCTGAAAAATCCAGGATATCCATGATATGATCATTAAATTCAGTTTTTTAAATGAATAATTCTAAGCTAATCATACTTATAAACTAAGTATTTAGTTACAGTATACATAACTATTTAAAGCATTTTATCAAATGTAATCTGTAACGGTGGAATACAGTTATTACTTGAATCTCACTTCAAGGATTTTTGAGATGTTTGTTGTATACATGTACCATACCATGATATGTATCGATATCAGAAAATATGCTCATTAACATTGATTTCAGCCATATTGCCAAGCCAGTGACAAGCATGCGTTATAAAAACTCTTGTGAAAATATTGAGAATAAAAGGGATAAATTATTGGGATAATATTTTACTTCTTCCTACTTATCTACTTTAACCAGTCCCTGTGAGAATCTACTTTAATTATTTAATGTGGAAGCTTATCTCAGTTTCCTTCCATTTTCATAATGAGTGATAGCTTTGGTGCCCCATGTAGCTCAGCTTAACTGTGATCAAGTAGAGGCCCGTGGGAGCCCCCAGCACGCTTACAGTCCCTTAACAGACGAACGTGCCGACGATGATGGATCACACAGTTTTCATCACAAACTCATAGGAGTGTCTGCTCGCCTCAACTTAAGGGCTTCTGACCTAAGAGCTCCCCCCTGTTGGGGTGATTTTAGTTGGACAAATTTTCCCTCCTGCCGGCTGTGAGGGGAGCGGCTGCAGGACTCATCTGCCTCTTATTACTCGCCCAAATTGAGTGCGTACACAGTGGATGTGTTAATGGACAGAAATGCGGTGCAGGGACATGGCGTGCAGGGCTGGTAAAGATAAACTTCTCCCATAGCCTCTTGTGCTGCCAGGTAGCCAGAACTCTCAGTTTATATCTGCTATTATGTCTAGTGTTATGTTACTTGGCAGAGGTTGAAACTCTTTTATTTATTTATGTACTGCACACGTGAGTATTTTCCTTAGAGACAACTTGAGAACTTCAGAAATGTACAGTATTTCCCTTCTTATGTTCACTTTTCAGGCCTGCTGATGTGACCTAGAATTACATGCCAAATGCTAATGTTGACTTCAGATACCAAAGTCACTACCCAGCTGTTGTGGTGTATAAACGCAGCTTCACAAAATGGCAATTTGCTGATAAAAGGATGATCACAACCATCAAAAGTAACCTGATCACTGAAGAAAAATGGCAGGATATTCCATTTCTGTTTTTAAGCCTATTTTAAAAACACATTTCACCATATAAACAAACAATTTTGTATATTAAAAATAAGTGCTGTAATGTAGTAAACATGGACGCCTTATTTTGAAATCCACTAGCTAATTTGATGAGTGGATGAGAAAATTAGTTTCACACGCTGCACATAAGTGGGTGAGGATTACCCTGCAAGGGCTGTTAGTGACGGGTGCAGTGCAAGCAAGCATGTGGCCAGTGTGGAGAAACTCTCATGGCAACAGTCAGCACCAGTTGTTTGATACTGTAGCCTGGCATGACGAGTGCCTTTCTGAGCCCACAATGGATCTTGCATGACCACAACACTTAAATATAGAAGCGCAGGCAGCAAAACTGCAACTATTCTGACAGTATCTAATAGTAGGCCTTGCTGCAAAAGTATTGTGATTTCTAGCAGGTATTAATAATCACATTGTATGTACACATTCGAAAAAAAAAAATCAATTTGGTAGCATGTTGAAAGGGGAACTAAGTAAAATCAGTTTACTGGTCTTTAGTATTACTCAGCCTGTGAAAACAATTATATAATGTCTGTGACTGGCGGAGCTTTGCCAAGTCTGAGAATATAACATATTGAAGATGGTGTCACAAAGAGAATAACCTCAGTTACAAACTAGGGTCATGCAGTTTGAATGCTGTGGGTGTTTACCACACAGGGAGAGTGTAATGAAAAAACAGTATTGAGTTGCATTATGGGAATTGTATGATTCAGAGTTTTGGAGCATAACTCATCTTAGGAAAGATATCTTGGCCTCTGATGCTTCAGATTTTATCCTTTGTCTCTCTTAGGTCCCCAGCTTTTAAAGAAAACCTGGATATGAAAATGGATATGGACAATCATGTCTGTTTGCTAAATTATGGAACCACAGCCAGTAGTTGATTAGCTTAGCTTATCTTAGCGTCTAAAATCAGGCGGGCAACGGTGAGCTAGGCTGTGAAAAGTAAAAAAAAATACCTTCCTTTTAAGGTTTGTAACACATATTGAATTTGTAACACATATTTGAATCTGTACACTAACATTTATGTTAAGTTTGTGGTTTTATTGGAAGTTATAGTGCTGTCAAAATTTCTTGGTGACCAGACGTGCTGCTAAGCTAAGCTAATCACCTCCCGGTGCTAGCTCCTTAGACTACTTAAGGCACAGTGGTGTCAGTCTTCTCATCTAACTCTGTGCAAGAAAGAGAAAGTTCATATTTCCTATCTATTCCTTTAAGGTTTCTGTATTAAGTAGGCTACATTTTTCAACAGCACTAATAGTGCAATGTCTTTAGTGTAGTATCCTATCTGTTAGCTGAGATAAATATAGCATTAATTCAGCCGATTGAAGGATAATTTACACCCACTGAACTGTAAAGGGCCATACCACATATACAGTTGAGTCTTTTTTATAATGTGTACATATTTTTAGTAAAACCCACTGGTACTTCCATGGACTTTGACAATCAGCTTCGACAAACTGTTTTCTTCTCCCTCAGCTGTGTCAGAATGCCCCACGTTTGCCATTAAAAGACAATCAAACAGCAAATGTTCTGGTATTCAGACGGAGTGAAAAATTGAGAAGGGAGAGAGGATTAGAAACAGCTTGGAGTGCAAATTGAATTAGCCCTTTTGAGATGACTTGGGGTAAGAAATGAAATGTCATCCTCGCCCATGCAGGCAGAAATGCAAAACATGTGAATGTGAAGAGCATCTTTTTTTTCTCTTCTTTTTTTTGTATGCTGACTCTTTTTTTTTACTGTACTAAGATGTGTCAAGCATAAATCATCACAGTGAGGATGAGAACCAGCCGCCTGCAGCTCCTTGAGACAGTCGGGGACAAACAGACTCATGCTGTATGGTGAGTCGTACAGCTGTTTTCAAATCGTGTGTCACAGATTTAACCCTGCTTGGACTAATTACCTCCTGCGGTGCTGCGGCTCCCACCAACAAGAAAGACAGTTCACAAGACTGATAATAATTTGAAAATGATTAATGCAAACCACAATCCCTTAGTGCTTATGAAAAAAATGTCGAGTTGAAGGTTTGTCCCCAGAAATATCCTTGTAAACATGTAATTTAATAGTATTAGTCTTAATGTAGTGTGTTACTTTAATGCTGTAGAAATAGTGGAATAAAGAGAATCTGCAATAAAAAAATATGTTCAATATTCCAGAGACTGAATACAAGAAGTGACCGGCAAGTTCAATAATCATTAGTTCTCTGCTAAGGACACTTGCATTGGAGTAATAATCCACCAGTAAATCTGAAACTCAAACTATAGCATGTTTTAGTGAGCTGGAGCTCAAGTGCACATCTTGTGATTGTGTTTCACTGAGGCATGAGCTATTCTGTCACTATTTTTATAGACATACAATCGCAACCTGCTGGAGAACTTTCTTTCTTTTTTTTCCCTGCGCGACTAAGTTATGTGCAGCTCCCTGGTGCTGGATTTGAAGTTGATATGCAAGACTCATCCAAGGTAATAATGTTGGGAGCAGACGAGTGGAAGCAGGCAGTGTTTCTCGGCTCCCCTGGCTCCTGCAGTGATGCTGTCGGTTATGACACCAGAAACTGACTCGAAGTGTGGATACGCTTTCCAAAAGTTGGTTTTTGGTGAGAACACACAGACTCGAGTCATAACAGCGTGATCATGTAACAAAAATCTGTGTTTTATGGTCTCGCTGATGCAACTCGAATTTCAGAAAGAGCACCAATGTACACTGTATTCAGCTGAACTTGTTATTATATTATTTAGTTAATTATTAAGTTATTATTTAGTTAGTTTAACATTTGTGGGAAAGCCTTGCAAGATGTGGCCAAAATAATAGAAACACATAATATCTGAGCACTGACTACCTGATTGAGGCCCATGTCGTTATACAAGCCCGGATGTTAGACCTGTTATATGTGTTTTTGAATTGGATCTCTATGGAGCAAAAGATTTTTTTTGAGCCAGCATATAGCAGCCACTTGTGGAACTACATCTTCAGGTACATCGACAGTGGTATTCGCTTTTGTTGTGTTGATAGCAGATTAGTTTGTGGTCTAGAGTACACCTTATCTGCTACATTAGCCTAATTTTCTTTTACTCCTCTAAACACCTTGTAAGGTATATTCTAGTGTTGCACAATTAATAGAACTATTATCCAAATCACAACAGCTGCAATTTGTTTGGTAAATGTAAAGTGTGTGACATAACAGCATTATAATAAAGTACTAGTGCTGCAGAAATCTCCAGATGTGTTTGTTTGGTACAAACTAGACCATGGCTACCATTATCAATACAGGTCCACCACTATGTTTATTAGTTATCAGATATAACCAGATATTGAGGGTGTACCATGACTTACTTGTGGTATCTATTGATGACTAACTCATCAGATCACATCTTTCAGATCAGATTATTACAGATAACTTATCCTTGCTCAGTTTGGTGCAATACTTAAATGGCTACTCCAGCAAAAAAAAATTGCACTTCCATAATGTGGCTCAGAAAAGAAGCTGACATATCTTAATTAGTACAGTATGGATCATCCTACTCTCCCCATACAACTCAACAGTGTCTTTCATTAGACCTTCCCTGCCTTCTAAAAGCCCACTTTTCTCAAACCCCACACCTCATGTTTGTGGTGTTGTGACCTCAAGTCGGAAGCCAAGATAACCCAGATGACATCAGTGGGGTTATTTTCTCAGACTCCCTCCAGTGCCACAGAAGACATTACACAACTGTTTCTACAGGCAGGAGAGAGAGGGGGGTACTCCTCAGGACAAGTGAACTCAACAAGTAAACAGTGGGGTGCCCCTTTAAATATGAATGGTTTTCATAGCCCACCACAATTTTTTTTTTTTTTGTACTTTTGAAAGTTTTCTTAATTCTGAAGCCATATTTTGGTGGTAGCAATTCTGTAAAAGTCAACCATCCCTGTCGGTGCATTGTGACATTTGACCATTGATTCTTTTTGGTGATGAAGTTTGAATGTGTTTGTCTTGTCATGGCTTTCACTACCCCACAGCTAATTATTCTGCAGTTGTTGGGAAAACTAACTCACCTGTATTTTATTTTTTGACATGTATGGTCCTGTCTCAGTAGTCTTAAGTGTTTATAAAAATAAATCAGTTTGACCTGTTGACCTCTTTTAAGGCTGACACATAATTAATAGGTGTGTGTTTGGCCTGTGTACCTGCTCCTGCAATTGTGCCTTAGTTTCAGTGAAGTTTTTAATTAAGTGTTTCCATTGTCTGTTTGTGCAAGTCAGAGAGGTTTAAAATGTACCCCAGCAAGCGGGAGATTACTTGTTGTCACTTGCCAAAATCCGTATCTAGGGTGGGTTCGGGGTATTTTACTACAGATACAAGGCACATGCTGTACAGTGATGATGGGTTTAAAACTAGGTTATCCATCACCGGCCGTCCTCAGTCCCCGGGCCACTGGCCAATACCACATCCATTATTAGGTTATGGGGAAACAACAGGGAAAATGAAAGGGCTTTTTCCCAACAGGAGACTACATTAAAAACGTATGGACAGATGTGAAAGTCTGGCAGATCTACTACAGTCTGCACTCTGAGAGGATACAAACTCAGGAATGTCTTCTTGTAAATTATAAAATAGTGTATAAGGATGATGAATTAAAGCTGACTTCAAGAGTCCTGACTGACTGCTAACCAAATATACTATAGCTACAAGCTATTACTATTTGGAAATAAATGTTAAAATAACTGCTCTAAAAGTAATGTTTTAAATTGAGTAAACCTAAGTCCTAACAATATACTTTTTAGGACTCTTATTTGTTGCAGTGTAAAGAAACCCTACTTTTTCTCTGCAACATGAGGCAGGAGAGAAGAAAAATCCCACCGAGACTTGGCCAAAAGTGCTTTTTCATATTGTAAATTAAGGAGAAGACTGTGGCTTTCAAAGCAAACCATTATGATAGTTAACGTAGAACCACTTAAAAGGCCAGCTGTGGGAGTGACGTGAATAATAGTGTTTAATTTGTCTAATCTTAGCAGGAGCAGTGGGTGGCTGGGGTGGGGGGTTCCGCCGGTACCCTGCTGGCACTTGAAGAGAGCTGCTTCCACCACAATGTGGTGCAAATGCCCGAAATTATCGTTTGGCTGTGTTGCTGTTGTTTTTTTTTGTGCCGTTGCCCTTTCATTTGTAGTTTGTCTGTTGTTAACACGTGTGCACAAAAGACAGACTAACAGGAAAAGTTAGTGCCGGGTGAAGTTTGGCACGTGCCAAGAATAGTTGATTGAGGAGATGATTTTCTGTTTCTTTTTCAAGGGCGCTGTAATTTGCGTAGGCGCTATAAAATCCCTATAAATAAATAATTTAAGTTTATGGATGTCGTTTGGAAAGTATTTACAAGGGCAAGTTCCTCTGACCCTTTTTGCAGCAGCAGAGACATTCACTTGGCCACATTATAACGCTACATGTACTGTATGGTGAGCCTTATTTAAACTGTCAATAAAATTGTCTCATTTTGGAAGCAGGTTTGAATGTGGCCGCTCACAGTATGAGTGGTTTAAAAATACAAAATAATGCAGATATCAACAGTTTTGCGAGTATTCATCATCCAAGGGCTGTGGTTTATGCTGGGCTATATTTCCTTTATTTTATTTTCCTAACTGAATTCAGTGGTGCTGCCTCTTGTGTTGCACCAGCCAGCACTAGTTTGGGAGTGGAAAATTTACTGCTGATTTTTATACTGCTTGTTTTCAATTTGACACAGTGTTACTTTCCTGTAAACGACGGTGCTGGAGCCGAGACATTTCCTGTGATTCTCCTACCAGCTCTGCTCGATGTTGGTTTGCGTTGGAACAGGAGATGTTGTTCTACGTTACAAGTGGCTAGATAGTCTTATACTATTTATTGTTATAATCCCTCAGCACACATTATAATTATGTGACAGAGCTAATACTTAGTGCGCTGAAATGTAAACTCGTGTGACATCAAATACATGTATAAGATTTCAGACGGTCTTCAGGAAAAAGGAAGAAATGTCTTTTAAGTGTTAAATTATAAACACTAATGTCCTCTGCAGCTGTAACAAAAACAAATCATGGTCATGAACGCCCAACATAAAGAGGAGAAGGCACGTACTGTTGGGGCAAATTGTGTGTGTGTGTGTGTGTGTGTGTGTGTGTGTCTCACCTAAATTAAACCATGTGGTCACCAAAAGTCCCTCACCACTCTCCCACCCCCCACCTCAATCTCCCCGTCCCTTCAACCCAGGCCTCTCATTGACCTTCCAGGCGCTCATTGTCCCAAAGTGAGACTTGATTACTGGCCTAAGCCCTGTGAAGGTTCGCCTCAGTGGCCACAGCTGATCTTTTATACTAATTTCGGATTAATGCGGGGTCTGCAACACTGCGTAAACACAGCCACTGAGAAGGCCCCTGCCACACAGAGCTAAACATTAATCCTCCTTAATGCTGAGAGTCAACTTCCAGTCCTTATCAGAATTTGTCTTAATCTCTGCCTAGGCTGTACAAAACTCCACTGCTCAATAAGTAGAATGTACACCACCAAACAACAAATGAGCCAATGAGCTGTGCAGGAACAGAAAAAACAGCACAACGGAGTGGTAAAGAATAGAAATGAAGCCAGTCTTACCTTAGAGGTCTTTGAAACAGACGTCCCGGATTGCAGATTCTAAATGAGGATGTAATGGAGACAAAAGGAGGATAGCAAAGACTACATGTTTTACCTCATAATCAGAACCATTTACAAGTTATCTTTAGCTTTGCTGTGCGCAAATTTTAGTCTTTCCTTCCTCGATTTCAGCCGCTGCCACAAGCAAGTTTCCCTTCTCCCTGTCTCGCTTTCTTATTTTTCTCTCTCATGCCGTTACCAATCCACTGATGTGTGGGTTTTGACCATGTGGGTCCTAGTCCCTGTCTAGTCTAGCGCCCTTCCCTAGACTGAGAGTGCTTGTCTGTAATTTTCTCAATATGAGATATGTGATATATTATTTCAGCAAATATCTAGGCTTGGTTCAGCAGCGTTTCGAATGCTTTGATTTATGACTGGATGTTTTTGTATCATAACCACTGGCATACATACAGTATGTTAAAGTAAAATAATTCTTTATTCTCGAAATAGAAAAAAATGTGATTCAATGTATTGTTTTCTTGTGTGTTTTTTAAGTTTTGAGAGGATATACAACTAAAAATGTATTAAAAGTAAGGTCATTGACAATAACTTAATTTAATCTTGTGACACCAAAAGAAGATAATTTTTTTTCCTCACTTTACATTATAATTCTTTATTCAGGATCTGACTATATGTAAAAAAAATAAATAAATGGTGAGGTGCACTGAATAAAAAAAGTCTCATAGCAGTATTTAAACATTTTAAATTACATTCATTCATTCACATTCATTCAAGTGCTAATATCTGCTAATTTCAAAATAAGGTTCAATTTCCTGCTCCAAGGTCCTATTGGAAAATGAGCAGCCAAGCCCTTTTGGTGAGGAACATTATGCCGAGGCACCAGAGGGAACGAGGCGACTAATCTCTCTGTAGCCCAGTCCAACAAACACTGCCGCAGAACGACATGTGGACTGTGGAGGAGCCGTGTGTGTGGACTGGACCGTGTGCATGTTAAGCTGGCAAATGTAAACACAGTCGGCTGAGGGAAAAAGGAGGCCACATAATTATAAAGTTTTAAAGTTAATGCCAAAGCGAAGCGTAAGCTCTTATAAAACAGAGAAGCGTGGAGAGAAGAAGTTGGGAATGCCGTGCACATACCTACAAACATACTAGGGCCCTAAAAGACCTGCTGTTTAAACCAACTTTCACACGCTGCAGCAGGGTGAGACTCTGTTGACTTTTACAGTCTCTTTTTGGCCACACTCTACTTTGCAAAACAAAATTATCCCATTCTGAGGTTTTGGGAAAGAGCTTTTAATTTAACGGTTGCATTTGGCAAGAATCCTCATCACTCTGAAAATTCATCACTATGAATTTTCTATTTTCTTCCACATGAAGATTCATCCAGCTGCCCTTTAATTATGCTGGTGCAGAGATCAATGAGCTGGGAGGCTTTTCCTCCAAACTTGGGTCAATAACTTTAGTATTCTTTGAGAGGGTTCTGGGCTGCCTCTAGCCACTCTACATTATTCAATTTTTTACTGAGGTTAGTGCTAGTCTTTTATGAGCTGTGAACTGACCACAAATGTACAGACTAGTCCGTCCCAAAGTACATCCCTTACCCCTCTTCCCATCCTTTCTCAACTACTCTTCTCAAGTCTATGGGAAAGGGCAAAAAAAGATGGCAACAGCTTTAAAACGGAAAAATCCTTTAATGCAATTCCTACCTTATCTAAAACACCTACATATCTGTCTCCAGTCTGCGGCCTTTGAAAGGATATTTCAGGCCTGGGATTGAGGGGGGAAAATCTCCCTTCAGAAGCAGGGCTAGGGATGAGTTATAGGCATCTAAGAGGCTGGAAATCTCTGGGGCCTGACCATGGCTTTAGCATACAGCTCCAACCACGGCCAGGGTCTAGAGCAGAAATAGCCCCCCCATCCCTCGTCAAAGGAAGAAATATAGAGAAGCATGAGAAGGTAGTGCTGATATTAAGAATTAAGAGGGCCAGGTTTTGTTTTCATGGTGTTTTTGATTCACACATGTTCCTGTAAAGTGCAGTTGATGATCAGCCCAAGATATTCTGCTATAACCTTAGGTTTTTTGCTAACAACTGCCACTGTGAAGAGATTAAGCCAACAGGAAATAGTTGGCGTTAAGTTAAATTTAGGCAGAAAACACCTTTGTTTGATTTGACAAAAATAATTATTTGTCTGCTTTTTCCAGAGCTTTCAGTTGCCTCTCATAGTCTTCCTCAGGAGAGGAACTAACTTTCACACTAAAGTTAATTAAACTTATTTAGTTAACATTAAAAATCCCTCTCTAAATATGTTTAAATACATATGAAAACAGTCTTCTTTGAGTATTAATTTATCTTGGATAAGGTTTTTCCACAAAATGCTTCAATTACCTTGTTAGACATTTTTTAAAATGTCATCTACCCCTTAAATTTAGAGTATACTTTATATTTTGTCCTGTATATAAAAGTCCATTCTCAGTGTAGGTTTCCACATCAAACTTGTGTTGGTTGCATGTTGGACCAGAATTGTGTTCCAGACCAGTTGCGATATCACAAAATCACACTTGTATGTACGCGTCTTAAACTGAGGTTTAATTTGAGCACAGAGAGATCCCCCCCTGTCTTGTCTTTGATCATCTATCAGTTGAACTTCCACACTATTATCAGCACTGTTGATATTTCTTAGGATCCTAAAGTGTACTTATTTAGCAAAATTTCATGACAACACGCTGAAACCGTGCTTCAGAGTATTATATAGTGTAATATAAGTGCACTATAAGTTACAGGCTTTAAGGGGTAAGACGTGCTGTCCAGCCCAGTGTCTCAGTTGTCTTTGCCCCTCTATTAGTCTGGCTTTAACACACTGCTCTGGTCAGAGCCAGTAAATTTTCCAGGAGAGGATAAAGTTCAAGAAGATAAAATCAAACAGATGTCAGCGTGAGGGTGAGTCTTCGTCACCCATAAAAGTGCTCTCATCAAAGAGCTGAATCATTTGTTTTGAATTATTACATTGTTATCAAAAGGGACGGCAGCGGCCTGTTTGAGGAGGAATCTGATCTGTTTGTCTAAAAACACGGGCAGGGATACTCCAGCCCAGAGGAACCATGGGAAAAGAGTGACGGCTGACAGGCAAAGGCAGCTGGGGATGGGTTTGATTGACAGCCATCAGCTATCTTTGGACTTTGTGTTTACTTTTGTTTAGTGGAGTAAATTGTTGACTGTCTGGCACCTCGCTCTGCACGCCACATTTCTCGTAAACTTCACTTCCTGGGCAACTACATAGGTAGGAGAACAATTTCAAGACAGATGTGTTGTGATTTAGTTTTTTGTATTGATGACACGCCACCAACACACATTTCCTCTGTTGTAAATTTGATTAACTTTCACTAATGAAATTTGTGATAAGATCAATAGCAAACTAAAGATTCCCGACAGATCCGTTCAATAAATGTTGATTCGCTCTGAATCATTTGCCACACATTGGACTCATTTAGTCTTACACCAGAGGAAGATCATACCACTCGGGGTCATACGTTCATACAAAGTTCATGTTAAGGTTACATTTTTGCCTTATCTCTTAAATCTTGTTTCAACTGATGAGAGAGGTTAAGTCCTAGACAATAAAATGTTGCTTTTTTTAAAAATCTGCCCAAGATACCTTGTGATATATAGGCTATGTAATAAAAGCAATATATACCAAACATCTGACCAAATATACACAAACTATTTGCATCTGTTGTTGTAATTCAGGCCCACAAGAATTTACACCATGAAAAAGTGAGTGTTGTCTTTTGGAGGGCCCAAAAACAAACTGGATTTCAAAGTGTCTGCGACATAGGAAATTCGAGGTCAGCCGTGAGGGGGGGAAAGTAAACTAACTTGCGGTGTTTGCACACTTTATCCATGTGAACTTTAGCTGGTTGAGGCACGCAATTTCAGTTTGTACGGTAACTTATATGACACGCGAAAGTGCAATACTTGCCTTCACTGAGTTGTGTTGATAATCTCGCAATAACACTGAAGTTCTCTCTGTTTTATAAGTTACTAGTATAAGTTATTAGTAACTTTATTATCTTATCTTCTTTATGAAGTGGTTTGTCTCAACTCCAGTAAGGAACCTTTATTTGACTGCCTGTCAGTATTGTCAACAAACCTCTGCAGTACTTTAAAAAAGTAGAAAAAACATTTTTATGTTATTTCCCATGGATTTTGAAAGCAATAATAGTTCTTACATTTCACAAGTTTTGCTATTAGACACTGCTTTGCAAGATTCCGAGGTTTCTTGTGGCAGAGGGAGGCAATGGAGTTACAGTGTCTCCTGCAATGTCTTGCTCACATGATGAACCAGGGCCTAGCTAGCTGGGATCACAGGAAGACGTTTGATAAGCAGGCCCCAGAGTGCTTTTGCTCCCAGCAGGCTATTCTCACATTCGCAGTGCAGGGGCGGCATGCCAGTAGCCAGATTATTCACCACAGCAGTCAATACAGTCTGTGCAGCTTTCTCTCTCAGTCT
>NW_023339785.1:7071057-7071702 GCF_004916995.1 Morone saxatilis
AACATATAGTCTAAGAGGTCGGATTCTATTTAACATCAATCAAATATACTGATATTTTATATGCTACAGCACAATGCATATATGTGCTTTGCTTTTCCTTGGTGCAGGATACAAAAAGAAACACTAGGTACAGGGCAACTCGAGTCTAAAATTTTAGCATTGTACCAGAATATACATTTTAATAAAAAAACTAAATCTCCAATTAACTTATTATGATTTTTCCGCTCCAACCAGGCATAAACAGTTGTTTGAGATAAACTGCAAATAACAATGTATCTTTAAAAAAAAAATTTATTTTGTGATTTCTCATTGTCAAAGGTTGTGGATAGTACCTGGTACTTCTTAAAGTTTCACCTCGGTCAAGGTATCAAATGAGCTGAGCTGATACTAAAAGGTGGAGTGAAAACACTGCAGACCATTGACTGGTCATGGAGATCGTCACTAGAATTGTCACTTTTGTGACACAGAGGGAGCAACCAGTCGTTTCATTGTTTGCGCTCAGTTTTTTTTCAACTGTGTTCTGTCTTGCTGCCTTCAGCCCTTTCTGAAACAAAGTTTGTCTCTTTGATAAACAACCATCTCTTCGATATCCTTAGAAATATAATAAAAAGAGACCTTGCTAGCCTGAATAAAATCACAAAAAAC
>NW_023339785.1:7071717-7079546 GCF_004916995.1 Morone saxatilis
GTTTATCTGCATCGTATTGTGTCTCAGTTTGTAAAGAGCATGTCACAGTATTACATCCTTAGGTCAGTTTTAACATGCTCCCATAGCAGAATTATATATCTATATCTATATCTATATCTATATATATTATCAGACTATATTATGTCACTTCTGACTGGTGCTTCAGTGTGACTGAAACTTGATGAACTCTTGACCTTGATGATGGTGATAAAGGAATTTATAATTATTTCACTCAAGCCCATCAAGGCAAGGCAACCAGGCTTCTCCAAATGTCAGAAATAAATATTTAAAATATCTGAACATAATTAATCCAAAATTGACAACACTAATCTGCAAACAGCATGATCATAATTACCAATTATATTTGGGTCAAGGGTGGCAAAACCTTTGACATTGGTCGGGCGTCCTGGTGCCCCAGTGGTCACAGAGGCACCCCATGTATCTCTCCTTATGTGTCATTTCCTGTCCCCATTCAACTATCTATTTCCCTACTTTCAACCAGAAAAATATTCTTAAAGGTTAGTCCTTGATGTGTTTCTTCACTGTTGTACATTATCATGAGTCTGTTCTTTATACCGTGTGGGCAGAGTAGTGTTCATACCCGACACCAGACTTTTATTTGGCAAACAGTGTGAACTTTCGCTTGTCTTAAGTAGGAGTAATCAGATACTCTTTTCTGTTTCAGGCTCACTGACAAGGAGTGTTGTTTAAATAATTTATAGGTTCTCTATGCAAAAATACAATCATCCTGTCATATTACGCCTCAGGAGAATTACCCTAGGTGAAATTTTAAGGGAGATGCATGACCACGAAAGGTCAGCGACAGAAGCTGGTCATTTAAAAGGGTCAAGTTCCTCCACTAGTTGAGGTAATAACCTAAAGAGAAACATATTCCCTTTCTTGACAGCTAAAATCTATCATCAAAATGTCATCAAAGAATGCGCCTGCAATAGTAAGACTGAAACTGTGTGATAAAGTTCCCTCATGTGAATACATCTGAATGAATAGAAAACAACAAAAGACAAAGCCCACTCACCAATATTTACCTAGATAATTAAAGTTTTTAAGAAAGTTCACGTGTAAAACTTGTCAGAATGCTGTCACTCCAGCAGAATTATTCGCACATGCTGATAAGATGTTTCACATTGACATTTAACAATACTCAACGATTCTCTGCAGAGAGACGAGCTGTCAACAGCAGCCCACCTTCTCATCTGCCGGAGGCGACACAGGCCCATAATGAATTGCGGAGGTTTGCCTCTGGACCCCCTCCATCCCTCAGTTATTGATACAGTAGGGTGGGAAGATAGCTCTATTTTCTGCATAGATGAATGATGAGCGTGGCACCGTTTACATACTGTATTTTCCAGTGTTTGCCCTGAGGAAAGGAGCCTTGGTGGAATTTGTATTGACTCTACAAATGTTTAACGAGCAAGCAGCAACAGCAGCTGGTTGCACAGCGCTGAAGAAACGATGACACAATACACACGTGTGTTCCTGTGCACAGCAGCCACTGAGCATGTGCAACACACACAGTACTGTTGGTTGTATTGGTAAGCATAACACAAAATTCATTTTCATTTTGAATTTATAGCTAAAATCTTGGTAAAAAAACACTTTCTTCTTTTATACTCATCATGATGCGTGGTGGTATGTACAACAGGCACAACCTTAAATATGAATTTATGCTTATTGAGAAAAGTGGAACACAATTAGGTTTGAGTCTCATTCCAAAAGGATACAGGACAGTTTGTGTTTTATAATACACTTTGCAAGCGTAAATTGCCACAATACTTTACCGGTAATATACTTAAACATTTTTAGATAAACAGGTATGGATGTTTTCCTACAATATGAATGAAGAGGAAAATATATGCAATTAATATAGATAACAAATAGAAAAAATAAACACACAAAGTGCATTTTTAAGACGTAGATGGCTTTTGAACCCTGTATAAGTCCATGGCTCCACAATAGTAAAACAGCAGAAACACTGTGGCACCAGACGTTCCGTCGATCTTTAAGAGAGCGTGGGCAGCCACAGTCCACAAAGCTAACCCTGTCATCTGGCAGCAGATTTGCAAGAGAGATAAACTGAGATCCTGCAGGGGATCAAACCCAGCCTCTATCTCTAACAGAGGATTTAGCCAGCAGAGACTAAAGGGGCTAGAGCAGAATTACTGTGTATGGAGCCCGAATGAGTCGTCGCATTTACCCAGCAAGTTGGTTGCTTTTGTGCCTGGATACTGTTTAGCAGGATAATACTAAAAGATAAAAATGCATCTTTATCCTGTGTTTCAGGTTAACATGCAGGTCTGTTTGGAGGGGAGGTATAAATGTAACAACAGCACTTAAGATACAGAAACATGAACTGAGTGATAGGCAGTAAATTAACTCTACTTACATGTCTCAGTCGGTCCTGGTGGTGTGCTGACCCTGTGTACTCCTGTATTATCCTGCTCTGGTTGGTATAATTGATGTCATACCAAAAAACCAACAAGGCTTCCAACAGTGTAGGGAATGACAACCAGGAAGTGTCCAAACAAGATGACTAAACAGGGGTGGCCATTCTGAGTGGTGGTTGTTGACAAGAGAAAACACTGATCAACATCAGACAGACAGAAACAAATAAATAAAATACCCCCACCTGATTCCTTTCAGATCTTGACAGAGCTGTTCTGTTTCTGTCATAATTATGACATATTTCCTTTCTTTTCTGTTTTACCAACACTGTTTGCATAATTTATATGCCTCTTTAATTAAAGGCAATCTCTAGGGTAGCACAATCTGAAGTGATAAGATAATTACAAAAGAAGGAGTGTAATTCATTACTGCTTAAAAAATTGTCACTGGTTTGCTATTTTAACAGTAACTCAACCAGTGAAAGTGCATAAACGTGGGAAGAAAAAGAAAAAGAACTGGGATGTTTTGTCACTTCAGAAACACTTGTCGTTTATCTGGTTGCTTATTAAAGCACTGGGCCATTTCTGCTTTCTAGTACTATTAGAAGATCTGGTTGTTTTTGAATAGTATATTGTTATAGTATGTATACTATTATAAGAATTTATTTGAGGCAGCATTTGGCAAGTGTACTGCATTTACTTACAAGGGAATTGAGTACTTTGAATCCTTCCATGGGTTTTTTCATAGGACACCGAGCAGCACAGATAGCAGATAGTAGCACTATCAGATTGGGTTCTACTGAAAACCTCATGGGTTTGAAAAGGTCCACACTTATTAATACTATTAATAGACATTTAGATGAGGGGTATGGAGTCAGGTGGTGCAGTGTCAGCTGGGTATTTTATTCTGTTGACCGACCAAAGCAGAAGCCAATCAAGGCAAAGATAATTTCCCTACATGCCTTTCTGAAATGTCACACTAAGTCACTGAGTTAACAAAAATATGTCAATAGATGAAAAAAGGCTCACAGTACCGTGTGTTGTAAAATTAAGATTAAATAACCTTGTATCTTTAAATGCAAATGTAATAAACCTCTATGAGCGCATCATAGCAAATGAATTGTTTCATGCTCCATCAAGCAACATTTTGTAACATTATCAATAAATCAATTGACCACCTGAACTGTGAAAGGCTAACTGGAAAGGTAAAGACCATCGGCTCTCACAGACAACCCTATAATCTGTGGCCCATCCATCAAGCTCACAGACAAAATTGTGCCCGGTTGGCACACAGCAGCAAGCACTCACCTACCTTAACATATGCTACTGGTTCAACACCTGGCAGTGGTACCTGGCTTGGTTTTTGGCTCCCAAACATAATTTGCAGTATTCACAGATGGGAAGCCAGTGAGGGAGTGCGTCATTGTTACTGCAAAAAAATTCTACCAGTTGGTTTGGGTGGATGGCTATGCTGGGTGATCTGGGGATACTGTGTTACACCCTCTCAGTCAGCCCTTGCTGGCAGGGAAAAAGAAGCGGCTGGAAACACCATGCCCACTCATTTTGTGAATCAAGACACAGGACATGATATACGTTGTGTGGCATTTGAGTGGGGAAACACTTTTGTGGCTGAAAGGCAGACTAATAAACAGGATGAGATTACAAAGTATCTGTTATCATACATTATCAGTATCATGGAAAATCCGATTGGCGCCTCTCTTGAACTTTAAAAGCCGTGCTCTGCCCAACATGATATACTGAGAGTTTGGTAACATAATCAATTAATGAAGAAATGAAGAAAAAGCCCCGCATTCGACAGCAGACATAAAAGAACGAACAAACAAACAAACATAAAAACGATATGATAATATATTTAATATTAAGATTATGGTGATTTGTTAGCCCTTAGTGGTTAAACATTATTTGATTCAGCTTTCAATTATGAAGATATAACAGGATTTTTATAACTGGGAGCAACAGTGGCAGCCTCTGAGCTCCCGTTAGCATTTAAGACACTTTTTTGCAGCAACACGCAGGATGTTAATTACAGTAACTGGTGAGAGGAACAAATTGTGGCCTCAGTTTGTTAATCAAATTAAGATAATTCATTGTTCTTGTGTTGCAACCAATATTACTTCCTTTTTTGGATGGCTTTTGTTAGTAATTATACAACAAACATTGTCTTGAACATGAACAAAACAGATTTTGTAAATATATTTTTAACATAATATATTTTAAACATCAATATGCAAACTGCTGAAAAGTGTATTATATTTTAAAATGTATTTATCTGTCTATCTATGTATTATTATTATTGCTGCAGTCCATTTCCTACAGCAAAGCAGTACTTTATAGTAGCTCATGATGAGAAAATAAATTAATAAAAGAAAATTCGCCAAATCATTAGTGAATTCCCTCCATTTATCAAAGATATTTACATATAAATCATAAAGGAAAAAAGTTGCATATTGGCATGTTGGTGAAATTAGCTTTCTGGATCGTCTGTGTACATTGGAGGTCAGAGTTGCAGTGCAAACTATTAGCCCACTCCCCAACCCCTGTTGCACAGCCCTACTTCTTATTACTACAATGGTGGTTTCACCTTTTCAGTTTAATCATTCCAGTAGATATTAAACTCTCCCGGCAGGCTGGGGGCTATATAGTGTAGGGATTTACTGAGGGATTTGCATCCTCCTTTCTGCTAGTTCAAATCTCTGTGTCTTCTCAGATCAAATTATCATAACCATCATCGGGCACAACTCCACCATGAAAATACAGTGCAGGAAAAACGCCGTCAGCGATTCCATGTGCCCCTCTCCCAGAAATATGAAATATGGTTATTGTGCAGTGCTATGCGGTAAAATTGGAGTGTTATCCCATGGTACCAGAGCCATTGTGGAAAACATGAGTTATTGTCAAATAGCTGTGTGATTGACATAAAAACTCTCCTTTGTAGTCGTCAGTTTATTATATTTCTGTGGCATATTAAATCACATTCGACCTCACTTAAAGACATATATATTGTGTTTATAATTATATTGCACTATAAAAGGACTGTGAATTGTTGATTAATTATAACCCTCTCCCTAACCCAGAACTGTTTTAGTGAAATGTAAGGGTCCTCATGTTCAGAATATTGCATGATGAAATTTAAAGGTCTTTATGTTCAAAACATTGCTAGGATAAAGCATTTTCATGAAGCCACATTTATGTGATTGTTTTTAAAATTGAAAAATTTAACTGTATTTTTCCACGCCTGAGAAGGGAAGCTCTTAGTTAAATATAGCTGAATGGACCAAACAGAGAGGCAGGGTGAAAGTTTTCATATGGGTGAACTTTCATCTATTATGGCGTATTATATATCCAACTTAATACATCATCAAGGGGGTTAACGCACCATCGCGTGACTAGCTGTGATGCCATAAGACTGAAAGTAAATTAACGTGACGCGGCGGACCCCGGGACCCTTGATAAACGTGGAAACCTTTATTATTATTTATCTTATTTTGGGTGTGTAAGCTGAGAGCAGACAGGGTGGGTCAGCACAATGTCCGGATTGTTCCACGCTGCACGCACCTACATATTGAGAGAGAGAGAGATGAAGGCTTTCACCTATAGCGGCACTGATTTACTTTCCAATCTTTGAACCTGAATATGGCTAGTGTGGGAAAAAGAGCGTTTTCTGCCTTTCTGCCTCTGACTGCAAGGGAACAGGTCAAATCCTCTGCCAGGTGCCCCAGGCTATTTTTCCTTTCCTCTTTTTTTTCTGAACACCTCCACACCAAGAGAGCAAAATCTCTGTCAGAAGACGGAGGAAGGGGGTAGGAGGGGAGGGGAAGCAGAAACACTCTGTTTTCACTTTGTGTGTGTGTTGAACCCTCTGGGGCTGAAATAATTAAGATCAATATATATGAAAGTTCAAGATACTTTTTTTTCAAAGTTGGTTCATTTCAAGGTAATTAAAGCATGATCTGGATCTCATGTGAGATCTGCAAAGCCTCATTGACATACAGTATCATTGGCGATGGGCAGATTTACGAGCCGTATTGCTGCAGCATCTGCTAATTACCCTTCTGCTGTAATTGTACCCTATCTCACTTTGTGTTTGGGCCAATTATCGAAGCGGATGCACACATGGACATGTACACACATACAAAAATGAATACATTTGATGTCTCCTTTATTCTCTAATTCACATAAACACAGACATATTAATCCGCAATGTAGCAATAAACAGTTTTTTGCTCCTAAACGCTGTAATCTGATCATGGTCAGAATTTATAATTTCTTTAATGTAATAATTTAATAATAGAGAAAAAAGTAGACACAATTTCTGATAGAGGTAGCTCTTCCATCCATCCATAGTAATTAAATTGATCCACTATATACTACATTACTGTCTGCATATAAGAATAATACATTACTGTAAGCCTATTTATAAGAAACACCTGTACACCTGTATCTTTTTCCTAATTTTCTATGCATCACAGATGTTGGATAAAAACAAGTTACATCCAATAAAAAAATGTCTGTTTGGTGAGTTTGTGGATGCAAGATGAAAATGTGTTTCTCTTTTTTTATCACTGCGAATGTTTGATCTAATTCAATTGACTTTTAGGGGCCTACGGGTCAGGAAATTGTCATAAACACATACAGCAAAATGACCGTGTCAACCTTCAATTCCAGCAATAAGAAGAAAAAAAGCTACCACCCAAAATAAATTGTAGTTGTGCGGTTTTTACCTCCCAGCATCGAGATGATATCATTACTCTGCCGAGCATCTCTGGCCAGAGTGACACCAGTCCATTACACCGTCAAAGCCCTCAACTCTTCCCCCACCACCCCTCAGAGGTGACCTTGGGGAGGATTCCACTATCCACCAAGCCCACCAAACAACACCCTTCCCATCATGCCATTGTTCAACCCAATTCCACCTGGGATAGATACGAGAGGATTGGAGAGAAGCTGAGGAGAGGAAATGTGTGCATGTGTGTGTTAAAATGACACTGTATGTGTGTGTGTGTTTGTGTGGACGACCAGCTGTCCCGGGGTTCTTGGTGGAAGGCTGCAGCTGTTTAGGCAGCTTTATACTGATAAATGCAGAAGGACTGTGGGGAAAGTTTAACGACACAGTGGAGAGTACAATACGCAGAGACACATTTGAACATGTACATGAACATATTTACAGACATACACACATGCACAGTTCAGGTTCCTGTTTATTATTTTATCATTAACTTTTAGAAACAAACAAATTATATAATAATTAGATCCATACATGGATAATGAAAAATACTATAGTAGTCACTGAACTGACCATACACTCCTACATTAGAGTGTGATTATGTCCTGTTAAACCACAGTTATGTTGCACTATAAGAGCTCTGAACTGACTAATATGTTTAAAAATGCATGTAAACAGGTCCC
>NW_023339785.1:7079556-7083910 GCF_004916995.1 Morone saxatilis
GCCTAAGTGACATTTTGGGCAAAAATGAGGTATACATATCAGATGAAAGCTCTGGTTGAGCTCTTTTTTACTCAAAAGATAGAAAAATATTTTTTTCAGTAAAATTCAAAATATTGTTCATTAAGTACATGATGTTTTAATATTAAGGATTGAATTTAATAAACAAGGTCTGGACAAAGTTTGGTCATCTTTGGTTTTGGCTCTCCAGAGTGACTGCTTCTCACCCATCGATAGTGATATTGTCCAAAAATAGAAATACAAACGTATCATTTTCTTGCAGAAATTAACCGAAAAAGCCCAGTCCCTTCTTTTAATAAGGATTTGGGGCATTTTATGTCTTTATTAGGGAGTCGACAGTTGAGAAGACAGGAAATGAGAGGAAAGCGAGGTTAGGGAGTGACGTACAATAAAAGTCCTTGCACTGGACTCTGGGGATGTTGTGGTTCATGGTCAGCACCTTAGACCTCTGGGCCACTGGGGTGTTCCTACTTGTTGTTGTTTTTTTTTTTTTTTCAATTAATTCGAAAGAGCTGATCTTAACAAACTGGAGCATATTGTTCACAAGACAGCACAAACTGATGCACTGTATTTTAGACCTGTTCCCTGTTCAGTCCCACATTATGGGTTGCTGTGAAGGATACAAACTGTGTGTAGTGTGCACACTGTAGGACCCATAGGCAGTGTCGGCTGATAGATCATAGTGATATAGCCAATAGGTTTTGTATAGGTTCTATTCCTTATACAGCTTAAGAAATAGAGTGCGGCACTAGTGCTGCTGCACTTCCTTAGTGGAGCCTGGCATTAACATGTCCAGCATTTCTAAACTGATTTGCTGTAGAGCCAACCACCCAATACATACTCCACAAATTGGGATATAGTATGAATTACATAAATGGTGTTTGAGCACCTAAGTCACAGGGATCAGTGTGTCCTGCTGTGTCCTCTGTGTGCCTCGCCTCGGATTAACCAAAGCTGGAACAGCATGGGGTCACGGTGTGCCACCTAATTTACAGCTGACATCCCATGTCTCCTACTGTGGGATGGCATGATGTGAGACACGGATGCCTGCAGAGGCCTGGCATCGTGATAAATTTGGAAACAATACTCGTTGCAGTGCAGATACAGGATGATTAATTGCAAGTGTTCCTAACCTTTTAGGGCAAAGCCCAGCGAGGCACTGAACTGACATACACCTGCGGCTGCTCCATCAAAATGGTCACTCCAGTGTTGACTACTGGTATCAGAACTGTATCATATTCCAAATATTTTTAATATTCAGTGTTTTACTTTGTATCGGCTATAACTCATGAGAGTAACATACAGTATTTCAAACGGTTGGCAAGGCGTGGTTGATATCACTTCCTGGCAACATTATGGTCACGGTAAGTTTCGCCAAGCAATTAGTCAAATGGATTGGTTCTTCTCGCATAGAATTTTTTTAAACAGTTAGCATACCTCCCCACTCTGTGTGCTTGGTTCACATGGGAAACTATGTCAGCATGAATGGATGATCATCCCTGGATGAGTATATAATATTTAAATCATCTTCACTCACAAAACTGTACAGTTTGTTTTTTGACACTGAGTATTAAACAAGAAATACATACTGGAATTGGTTAAATGTTACCTCTAAACGGCAGAAACACCATATCATCTTGTAGTTTTTTTATTTCTTAAATCAATGTTCATATTCTAACGTCAATTTCTGAGCTAAAATTATCGATGTAGTACTCAGTCAAGTTAAAGTTTCCATTACATTTTAGAATCTGATTATTTGAATAAATACTGTGCCCTAAT
Source organism: Morone saxatilis (assembly GCF_004916995.1). Classification (NCBI taxonomy): domain Eukaryota; kingdom Metazoa; phylum Chordata; class Actinopteri; family Moronidae; genus Morone; species Morone saxatilis. Next base: position 7,081,354 of record NW_023339785.1, read on the forward strand.
ACGGTGTAGGATTGTATCAATGGACAATGCTGGTGATGTACTTGGACCGATATATAAAACTTCTGCTGGCCCAACACACAGAGAGCTCTCCAAATCCCTGTGAACTCTACTGCAGTGCTACGTGGGGCTTAAGGTTTAAAGGTATTAAACATTTGCCTCTGGAACAAACCAGAACAGATGAAATATTTTGCTTAAGTACATTTTCAGCCAGGAAGACTCCAGAAACTAGTTTCGGCTAAAATATGGTGAACAGAATATTATTTATTTTGTATTATATCAAAGATGCAGTATCTTCATAGAGGCAAAACTGTCTCATAGTGACGCATCAGTGACAACACTACAGTCTGACAAATGTTCCACAGTAGTGCACATTGAGTGTGATAACGTCATTTGAAAAAAAAAGAAGAAAATAAATATCTACAGCAGGTCAGCGGTGTGCCAAAGTAAAGAAATATCATTCCCAGAAGCTTTGCTAAGGATTCGGGGAAGTCTTTGGAGTTAGATGCAAGGTTATACAGAGGGCAGCCAGAACGGGTGTTTAGTTTGGTAGATCGAGTCAAACAACAGCCACAGAATGGAAAAGATACAGAAATGTAATTCACCTTGCATCAGAAGAAAACACTGGCGAGACAAAAGGGGTGGAAGGCAATGGTTCAATACAGGGGCGAAGGGCAATATTGAAGTAAATATTGAATGATAAGGTGATGAAAAATGATTTCAACAAATAAAGCAACTTTTTATCCTCTTTTTTCTCTCTACCGGAGACAATTTGATCTGCGAGTGGTTTACCTGGGAGAGCTGGCTGCTCTGACTGCAGGAGGATTTGTGAACTGGCTCTAAGGCAAGTTCAGCAGAACACACAAACTCTTATTAAACTTCCTGTTTTCACCAAGTAAGAGCACGCACACACATGTGCTGGTGCACATGAACACAGATACACACACAAATGTAGCATTCAACTGACCCTTCTGACCCTGTGTTTGTTGGTGGTCAGGGATCAAATGGGTATTTTATAAAAGACACAAAAACAGACAGAAAGAAGCTTTTTTTGTGATAATGACTGAGTGTTTTATATGTTCCTGGGGCCATAAATTGGTATTATCCTTATATGGCAGCAATCATTGCTTGGCTGTAACACTAAAGCCTCTGCTCTCGATCAGTGTCCATATACTTCAAGGTCAAATGAGTAAACAGGGACTATCTATCACATGAACAAGTAGATATGATGGGTTCTTGGTCAGACTATGACTAAGACCATTTTCTGATCAATTTAGTTACCAGCTCAGCATCAGAACTTTTTTACTGCACTCATTGTTCCCTACATCTCAATAAAATAGCAATACAATAGAAAAAGATCCATTACCGCCACTGCCTGGCCAGTCAAATCCCATCTTCATCAGAACTGGCTGTCCTTATGGTAAAACAAAATAAAGCAAAGGTAAGTAAAAGTAAATGGGTTTTCCTATTGAATGTTATTGCTTTAGGAATGGGTGTAGATGGCTATTGATTTGCCTCATCCTTGGCCATTACCGTTGGGATGGCAATCAGTGAGGCCCGTTGGTTTCTGGGTAAACAAGCATTTTCTCCTGTCATGGCAGAGCAGCGTGGAGATTGAGAGCAGAACAAGGCTTGACATTTCAAAACATTTCTATTGGTCTCTCCTGTGCTGCTGACAGCACAAGTGAAAAGTATCTGTCATTCATGAATGGCGTAAACATGATTGTTTCTCTGCTTGCGCCGGCCTGTGAGAGCAGATGTATACCCTGGGGTATAAGGGGGACATTTACAAGAGCAAAAACTGGCCCAGAATGCATAAAAGGGGCAAAAGGGTTTTGTTGATATGATAAGTTGTTTTTGCAGGCTCAATCTGTTTCCCCTCCCCAAATGCTTACCATAATGTCCTTTTCTGTGTTCCTGCGCTGAGCCTCACAAACTCCAAAACAATAGCATGTCCAGGCCATTCTAATCAACTTACAAAGTCTGAATCTGTCTGAAGTTTTGAATCTTAATTTACCTACAGAAAGTTGCACTAGAACAGCTAACAAAGTGATTATTACTGCTGGCAATCTCAGGCACCCCAATGATTTTTGAGTTCATGAGCTGAAACCTTACCACAACCTTTGCTTACATTTTACTTACAAGGGATGTCTTCAGGGTGGTTGGTTGGGCACAAAAAGTTTGTGAATTTGCCACAGTGGGCCATAGTTTGCACCCTGTATTTTAACAGTCAGTGTTGTCTTTCCAATACTTAACCAACCAACCTGTCCAACAAAGTCATTTTAGTTGTCTAAATTACTGAAATATAACCAATGTTCTTGGCATGAAGTGTGCAAATGAAGAAAGCCTTTAGAATGCTAAACAATGTTTATTATACCATACATAAAGTCCCCCCCAGTTGATGCTGTCACGGAACATAACAAAACTGTTTTATTTATTCCCTACTGGAGGCAGTCACTTGTTTTTATGCACTTGCCATTTATTATCATACAAAATACCTTTCCTGTGGTATTTGGCTTCACCTACAATCTGATGCTAGCTAAACCTACAGAGGGGTCCC
>NW_023339785.1:7083974-7088471 GCF_004916995.1 Morone saxatilis
GAACGCCTTCACTTAGTGCAACTGCTCTTCTGACTTAATCGAAACCAGCTAAACTCCTATTCTTTTACAAATTAGTCTGCACCGTATATGGTACGGCAACAACTACAAATTATTTTTTTTCTACAATTACATCGCCACAGATGCAAGAAACATGTGATTTTAATAATTAATAAGAGGTAAAATTTTGCCTCCCATAGTAGTTAATTTCTTCTTTTTTTTGTCAGTCTGAACCCAGGATTGAGCCATATATTTTCATTAACACTATCTATTCTTTCTGAATCCATAGTGTGATGAGTCAGGTGCGAGTCCCGAGCCTCTCACTGCTCTAAATGCCATTCCAAACTCATTACCTCTGTCTCGCGTCTAGCCATCCACCCATCATGTTCTGACCTTGAGAAAATAGATAGAAAGGTGACAACTGAGTTCTATAAAAAAAAAATATAGTGCTTGAGGGTAAGTATACACCTGCCATACTGCTGTATGTCTGAGGGGCATAACCACAATTTCTAAATTTAGAATGAGGTGTTGTGAAGTATATCTGTTGAATATGTTGTTAAATAACAAGTGTTTGGTGGAATAGCAGGATATCAGACGGATAATGATGGTGATGGTGATGCATTGTTGAAACAACAAACTGACATTAATAAATAATCAGGATCCTGAAGCTCTAAACGTGTTGATATTTTGACTGAACATAGCTGTCAAATTTTCCCATACTATGTAATAATTAGAGTTTTTAATTTTGAAATAAAATGCACATTATCTACAATAATGGGTTCTCCACTGAAGCTTTCTTTCTTTTTTAGCTATTTTTTACTAAATAAATTGACTGAATATGGTCTTAATATATTGTAAACTCTGATGGCAGATAAATGTTACATTTTATTGCAAAGAGTATTGTGACAAAGTGAACTGTACTTTAAACAAAGAAATGCACTGGATTTCAAAGATGGCAAGAAGCGCTAGTCCTTCATTTACACATCGCAGCAAACAAATCTCACAGCAACTGAATTGTTAACCCTACAATTCTCTTATTTCATATGTCTTCAGTTTTATTTTGTTCTAGTGGAGGATTACTACTGCAGTGCTTGCCTCAAACACAAGACCCAGCAACAGTGTGTTCCCCTAACTTCTCAAATTGCCTCAGTTTAATAGTCTAGGAAATCATGTTCTGTCTTGTAAGTAGGATTTTTCTCCTCACTACTTACTGTTGGTAATAAAAGACAAAGTGCTTAGACTGCTTGGTAGTAACAAGCACTGTTTCTTAAAATCTTACTTTTCTTGAATGAAAAGACAAATCTGCACACGGAGGGAGGTAATTTCCCTCGTGTTCACACAGATCAGGCCACTGATACCAACTGATTTATGAAAATGATTGAAACAGGTGGATTTGCTATAGAAACAAATGAAATAGTATACACCTTTGACAGGTTTCCCCACCTATTCTGAAAATGCAAGAATGATTTTAAGCGTCACTATTAGATTATATGACTGGATTTGCAAACTTGGAGATTTGTAGAGTATTTGTTGTGTTGTGTAATAAATAAAATGTAAACATCCACTGTGAAAATGCAGTTTATTGCCATTATATCAGTGTGTCAAAAAAATATAATTCTGTAGAAAACAATGCAACCATACTCATGAAAGACTTAATTCTCAAAGTGATAAAATATGGTAGGACATGCATGAACTCCAACAAATTAGAATTATGGGCTTGTTTCAGTGACATTACCAAGTATCTTAGCAACATGATCACATCAGATTTAAACCTCACTGTCTGCAGCTTCATGTAATAACCCCCCAGACTGTAATTTTCACCAGACTGACATATTACAGATACATATGTTCAGTTGGTCTTTATTTAATAAGGTTTGGTGCAATGGTTGAAGATTTGCTTTGTGTCATGAGTGGACACAATTTGATTGAAGTTAAGACCTCACCTTGTTAGAGGTTTTTTTTTTGGTCAGAGATTGACAGGAGTCTTGCATACCTTGATTAAGCCACGTATCTTCGGCTCATCTTTGAACTGAGGAAATCAAAAACTGCTGTTGGAATCCTTAATATGGAGGTGTCATTTAGAGTCAAATAGAATGCAAATTACTTGTACAATTGAAATGTCAACTTAAACATGCTGCGCGCCTGGCCTGTGGCTACCCAAAGAAGTCATTTAAAGTCATTTCGTTGATTCAGAGTCCCACTAATCCTTTTTCATTTCCTTATAGTCTCGGAGGTTACAGGAATAACTGGGAGAGGGGGTTGGGGTGCGGGGGCGACACATCTGGGAATCAGGTTGATTTCTACCGTCGTCTGGCTGGACGAGTAAGGTTTGTAGTGATTCATCCTCTCATGTTTTCGTTCAAAATATGTGCACCCCAATTACAACAGGGCTTTGCTTAACAAATAGGATACCTCCTAACTGACCAGTTTGTCAAACAAGTCATCTGAGGTAAAAAAAAAAGAAGAAAATGCAGCATGGGATACCCCTTCTCAATGCAGTTTCTTCGTTTATGTATTTACATTTTAGATTAGTTTAGTCCAAATGTTGTATGTTTGATTATTTTGAGCATTTCCTCCTCCTGAAATATAATAAAACAAGAGGGTTAATTATGAAATATTTTATAGAAAAGAAAACATTGACTAATAAAATGTCAACATGTGCTATATTCATGGACCACGTTGGGACACCTAAAATATAAAAGGTATTAAAATTAAGTGATGAGAGAGATAGATGGATGTGTCTCATTGGAGGTCGAGTCCATGTTATGGTCTAGTGATTTCATCCTCAATCATTCATGTTGATATGCCTTTGATTTACTTTCTTCTGAGCTAAAGACAAAGTCCATTGTGTTGCAAGCAATTCATCCTTGTATGAATTATCATATGAGTTCATAGAAAACATTTTGAATTTAACATTAGGTAATATAATTGTCATTGTGTTGCATTTCATAAACATGCAAGGCTTTTTTTCACTCGGTCAAATTCCCAAGGGGCTACCACAATGAATTTGATTAGTAATGCCACATCTATCATCTGATTCAGTCACGTATGAAAGGATCCATTCCAATGGCATGCCATATATCCACTTCAACTGAAATGTATAAATTGTTACTGCTTAATAAAATAGGTGAAATTGCTCCAAAGGGGCCTTAAACAGTGGTGGCTGCGAGGATATTCATGATTTACGCACACACAGTGAGAGGCCCAATGTAAACTTCAGCAATGCACATGCACAAACATCTACCCAGGGACATTTACCTTTCGTCCTCATTGTCTCGATCGCATTGACACATGGCCATCAATTTCTGCTGCATCTTGCACTGGATCCTCTTTAAGGTCGATTTGATCCGTCCAAGCGGTGGCCTGATGCACTGTCCCCCTCCTCTCTCCCTTTAAATTGCCTTCCCCAGGGGAGTGCTTGTGTTTGCTCCTGGTGAGGGCCTATGGCCACGCTGTTAATTTATTAGAGAGATAAAATGCTTTCGTGAGTTGTACTAGACTGCAGCATGCTGTATGCTCTTGGGGCGCTTAGAGGCAAGGTGGCCCCTTTTTATCGGTGCAACACTAAAATGCAGCTTGTATAAAGCAATAGTTTGACAATTTGGGAAATATTCTCATTCTGGTGGAGAGTTAGATAAGAAGATCGATACCACTCTTATAACTGTCTATTTAATATGAGACTACAGTAAGCAACTGGTTAGCAATAGCACAACATCTAGCTACCTGGCTGGCTCTGTCCAAAAGTAATAAAATCCCATTTTATCCACATTTCCTGTGTTTGTGCTAAGCTAAGCTAACAGGCTGCAACTTCAAATTCACCAGATGGTTAGAAGAGTAGTATGAAAACCCGAATATCTGATCAACTGAGATATTTACTTTACAGCATGTACCATGACATTTTTGGAATTTAATATGTATAGTTATACATTACTGATGTCCCATTAACAATAAAGGTGTCTCGATCTCTCCCATTACAGTATATTTATGATTTACTTTGCAAAAAGGCTCTATTATGAACCAAGGGAACATAGCAATCTATTGAAAAACTTTCTCTGACCTGATTTAGACCTCTATACTACCAGACAAACACATTTCAAAGCTTTTTTTCCCCATAGAGATAATTTCATAAATGTCTATCATATAACAGCAAAAACAAATTGTTTTGTTTAATAGCTACTTCAGTTTTATTGAGAGGAAATGGCCTGTGGCCCAGTTTTTTTCCTTTGATGAAAGTTGCCGATGTCTCTGGCATCATGCTTTGACCCTTGGGAGCTACTGGACCCTTGTTGTGTCCCCCAGTGATGAGACCTAGAGAGCTGTGATTTCAGATTACAGACTTTTCTATCACGTTCAGTGCTATTGGACTTCTAGCTGCCACCTTATTGTGGTTCTTAAGTGTTGCGTCTTCAGGGAGCCATTGAGGGCCCCAGCTGCCAAATAGCGGTGAGAGAAGCCATTTGTCTTAGCCTGCTCATCTTTAGCCGAGCACCCCCCCCCCCC
>NW_023339785.1:7088571-7088812 GCF_004916995.1 Morone saxatilis
GTTTGAAACCAAAAGTCAACATTGTCTTGTCAGGTACATAACATATCGTACAACCTTTTTCTAAAAGAAAATTGGTAATCTACTTTTACAATACCCCTGATAACATCTAGTGGCAACATTTTTTATTTTCCAATGGCAACATTTTAAAAATCATTTTTTCCTACAGTATCTGAACATAGTGATTATAGTATGGTTAGGAAAAGATCATAATTGTTACTTATCAACTATGATTAAAGGTCCA
>NW_023339785.1:7088883-7094350 GCF_004916995.1 Morone saxatilis
ATATTCATTGGTATGTTTTCATTTGTGTATAATCTCATAAATATAGGAATCGTTGTGTTTTTGTTACCCTATAATGAGCCGTTTTTATCTACAGACGCCATGGGAGGCGGCCATGTTTCTACAGCAGCCAAGAATGGGCAAATCAAAGACTGGCTGTAGATAGGGCCTTTCATGTTTTCTTGCAAGTTTCACGGCCACCGTCGTTTCTCCTACACACATACGGTGTAGAGTTAGTTAAAACCTGCAACTTCACTGCTAGATGCCACTGGTGCTTTTAATTATGGTTATATGTAGCTGTATTTAGCAGGAGATTGAGATCTCATTAAGTGTATCAAAACCTAAAACAAACAATTTAAAATATACAATATCAACCATGATAATTATAATAAAATCATACTAGTAACACAGAATAAAACCAGCAATAGTAGTATAATACAATAATAAGTAAATTCAATAAGCTAAAATATATCAGGGTTTTGATCCGATTTCTGAATTGACCCATTGGCTCTAGAGTATCAAACTTCAATGCTCATTGCAATTCATTCCAAATGTATGGTACAAGGAATCTAAAAACAGTCTCAGTTTTAATTCTAGAAACCTGCAGCTGTAGCCAGTCTTGTGAGCGGGTGTTATGTGTTCCAGCCCTCCAGCCAATAAGTGACGTCAAATAATGGGGCAATTTTTGGAGGAGCCCTTTATAAATAAGTAAGTATAAAGGCTGGTCTCTTCGAATGAAGACAGAAGCCCAACCTACTTTTTGATACAAAATACAGTAATGAGTGCCATATGTCTCCAGTTATAAATCTGATGGCTGAATGGTAGATAGGTAAAACAGTTGGTTTAGGGAAAGCTCATGGTTATGGTTAGAGTAATGGTAAAAGAAAAAACAAAAACCCTGAAAGAGTAACTGCAAGTCTATAAGGGCACTCCGGTCTCCTGCATGAGATGAGGTGAAGTGAGATGATACATGTCCTTCCATTACCTTGACTTCCACACCCTTATTTTCCACTTTACCTTTGCTACACAAAAGGCACATTATTTCTTGCCTTGACACTGAATGTTGGCACTGGCCTAAACTGTGCCAGTCACATTATGAACATAATTCCTAAGGGAATTTGGTTGCATTTTCTATATCTGCTTATTCTGTTTAGTATGGTGTCCATCCCAGTATGCCCTGGGCAAGGGGTATGGTAAAGCCTGGACAGCTTGCCAGATTGTGACAGGGCAGGTACTGACAGATAAATGGGTAATTTTGAGTTTTTGATTCAGCTAACATGTCTGTGGACTAGCTTGAGTTTCTGCATCTACAGCAGTTTGGTAAAATTGGAACCAATTTTATATGTTAAGATTATTTTATTTGTCATGGGCACTGCTACAAAGCCTGTGAAAGCAGTATAATGCTTGTATTAGTCTTGAGGAAACTCCCTAAACTCTACAGCTTGGGCTTGGAGAGTAAAAATACTTAACAGAAAGCTTTACAAACTGCGAACATGACGTTTGAAAGACATGGTGTTTTAGCTGTATGTGTTTTATTGTGCTGTTCGTCCCTTTTTTTCTTCTGTTCCATTTAGCTCTGCCCAGGTGTGCTATACCTGATTGCTGAACGAGGTGCACCTGGCGTGGGAATGAGGCGGTTAATAAAAATAGTGCCAGCTTCAGAAGAGAGAGGCTTTTGGTGTGGGGACTGCTAGTGTTACTGCCTCTCTGCCTAGGATTTTGTGTTACTTTTGTGTCTTTTGATAGACTTGATTTCTATGTCTTTATGTTAATAAATCCCATGGATTCAGTTGCTTTAAAGATGTCTTTCTGTGGTTATTTTTGGCTAGTGGTGGAGTGCCCGCCTAAGGGTGGGGCGTAATGTTTACCATTAAGGGTAAGGTCTGACGAAAAACACCATTGAGTTGCTATCGACCTATGGATCGAAAGTCAGGATAACTTTGCCTCTGAAGCAGTGATTTTGACCATTGTACCCCAACTTTATGGAAGTAACTGGACTATGCTTGGTTTTTTACTTCTAACATTTCTAATTTACCAAGAGAGTTATGGATTAATTTGATATCTTGTGTTGTGCTAAGTGCTCATAGCTGTTGGATTCCTACACTATACAGAGAAAACTTGGTAATCAAACCCTTAGATGGTGTTTTCTGTGACATACATAATTTTTCTTTCATTTAGTAGATTCACTTATATCGCTCTTTTCCTCCTCAGTGTACAGGCCTCTTTATGTTTGGATGTTATGTGCCATAGGACTATTGCATGTGATAATTTGCCAACCCTGGTTTAATCTCTCTGTATTATACAGCGTTAGTCATACAGAAGCCAGCTGTGGTCAATAAAGTCTCAAAAATAACTCTACGGGGTAAACCAACATTTAATGTGCTTCTCCAAACATCAGCCTCTTGCTGACCTTTTGCCTCTGTGACAAGAGACTAAGTAAACTGCACTTAAGAAAGTTTATAAATGTTGCATGTGCGCTGAATGTTTCCTTAGCTAATCAAGCCCAGCTAGAGAAAACAAACTGCCTTTAATTTCAGCTTATGACTTGTGACTTGTGACTTGTGAGAGGTTACCACTCTAGTTCACCAAAAAGGACACATTCCACAAAACATACCAGCAACTAAAAAAGACAGCCTGTTTGTAATTTGTCCTCTCATTGTTGTTCCACTATAACCTTAATAGACTGGGTTATTTAGTGAACCAAGCTTCCTGTCCAGTGGTACTGTGATGTGAACAGCCTCTGCACTACATCACAGTTACTCCATGCATTTAGTTAAAAGCAACATGCTATGTGGAAATTTCCTATAAAACCCTTTCCTTACCTATTCAAGTGAGTAATAAACAGTGTAATTCAATTTATTTTAGTTAAGCCTAATCTACTTGCAAGCATTACAGTTAGTAGTTGAAAATAATATTAAATTAATATTAAAATTTTCATAAATTTGCTACAGTCCCAGATGGGTGGGACTTCATCATTACAAATCAGATAAGCTGTTGATCAAAGCAAACCCCATCCAAGTTGTTACTTAAATTAACAATTATTGGCTGGTATGATCTCATCTCTGTTTCAACAGGGCTTAAATGTCTCATCTGTGAACCTTGGATTTGTTTGGTCCCTCCTGTTTGTACAGGAAGTCGGCACCACACCAAACCTGCCCATCCCTCATATAAACAACAGGTAATTATGGGACAATAGCCTGAACCAAAGCCCTGAATATACAATTGGTCTGAAGCTCCATATTCACAGACATACTCAGTAAGCCCAACAAAGTAGCAAAGAGATTCCTCTTTCCTGACTGAGTAATCCATTAATTTCTCATTCCTTCTTTGCATTGCCCAGTGGCATGTCTGGTCTCGGTGATTTCTTTTACCTCCAACAGAGCTTTGGGAAAATGAGAAACGCACCTTCTCATGCTGCCTTCGCCTTTAGCTACAGTCTGAGGTTAGTCATATTAGGCAGGTTTTATTGCTGCCTTTAAAAAAAAAAAAACCAAAAAACACTCTGATTAACTGCATGCAAAACTTGGGCAGAGAAGGTGGTACAAAGTTGCAAGCAATACTGGCCAAACACTGGTTATGTCTGCATGAATAGAGGCGACATAACAGTGAATGAATTGGAAGGTGAAATTTAAAAATGACTTCAACACTATCATTCAAATTTGATAAGATACAGGGGATCAGTAGGAGTTGTATCTGGGCTGCCTGGTCACGAAGGAGGGACATAATTAGTTTCTAATGGACTGTCTGGCGCGAGAAGAGGTTGGCGCATTATTGCGATGCACCATAGAGAAGGTGGGTCAGAGCTGTGCTATTGAGGCTTGAAGTCTGTCTTTAGCTTGTCCAGTTTATAGCTGTGGTCACATAACAAGGGCTCATTCTTTACAGGATTTTTTTCTGAGGATTATATTAATATATTGGTAACAAGTATAATTCAGTAGGGTGAAAATAAGCGTTAAAAAATAGAGCTTGCAGCACCGGCACTTTGTAGCAGAACCAGTTATTGTTTAATTTAGGGATTATACTTCTCAATTCACTTTCTATAACCAGAAACATTTATTTTTGTTTTTACTTTTCTACTGCTAACTGCTGTGACCAATGTCCTTTTCAAACAAATAAATAACTTTTGTAGTATAACATTTGGGTGACTATCAATTTAAAATGGTTTCTTTTTAATAGATGTTGCAATTTGTGTTAAAAGAGTTGAAAAAATACACTTACATATACATGTTCTTGGTTTTTACAAGACAACATACAATAATGCCATTTATTGTTCATACAGTATGTTGATGATAACTCTCTGAATGTAAGTTAAGGTAATGTTTCATTCAGAAAAAAATTACTCCAATGCAAGTTTGACAGGAGCATTAACTGAAATTATAGAATAATGGCCATAACTCAGACTTTAATACATTAGAGTTGTCTACCTCTAAGGGTCTCACTGCTCAACGGAAACTAAGAGCAGACCCACAACCCCCGCCCCCAGCCCATGACTGATCGTGGAGTCGCTACAAAGTTAAAGAATTCACATTTTTCACAATTTTACATGATGCTTGTGCTGAAAGCCAAAAGCACTGCGTGTGTTGTGGCTTCATGCGATCTAGTTTCGGGTTTTTGTCCTTCCCTGACCCAAGAAGTTTGGTCCACATCAAAGCCATGACACATCTGGTTCTGAGTAGAGGCAGAGGGCAGGTGGACACAAGAGGTCTTCATTTTAGCAGCGGGGGGATGTCAGAGGGTAGCGAGGGGTTAGTGGCAACACAGAAATGTTCACCACACTTCAGGGAGATTAATCAGAGTTTAGAGGAACAGGATTGTCATTTCCTGGATGAGTGTTGGAAAATTAGTTTGGCTATAAATCTCAGTAGGTCCTGCTTTGTCTTTGCGTTTGTCAGGTTTATATAGGTAACTACAGCCAAGTAATAATTTAGTGTTATACAATGGGAAGCTCCAGTACGACAACCTAATGAAGGACAATTTTTGTCTGATGTGAGTTTTCTAACTAAAGGCACTGAAATTATTCAAGGTTTTTTTATTAACTGTGTAAGTAAGTTATTGTAATTGTTTTTAAAGCAAATAATTCAAAAGCAACATTGTCTAAATATTACAGCATTAGAGTGAAACCGTTATCAGTATAGTACTTATTGGGTGAAAAGAGGAAGACTCTTAGCCTTTTTTAAACTGTTGAGTACTGTGTCTGAAAAAATGTATTGTTTGTCAGATGTGTAAACACTCCCAATTTAAAAGCAATAGAAATATTATCCGCTTCTCACTGTGAGCAGTTTTGGTGATTTGTATTTTTCTATTTTTGTCTGTACTATTTATGTTTTGAGGTGGGAGGGATCCCTCATTGAAAATTGCAACGTCATGTGCATCTAGACCCAAATTTTGGATTCAGCAGCATTTGAATCAAAATCTTATGACAGTAGTGCTTATGTTGCAAGGCCACTGCCACTCAAATTCCATCAAACCA
>NW_023339785.1:7094375-7127414 GCF_004916995.1 Morone saxatilis
TTCTGTTGCCATTCCAGGTTGTGGTCAATTTGGTACAGCAGTCAGAGTGCTCTTATTGTTTGATGCATGTCCGACCTCATCTGGGTAAATCTACAGCACAGCATCGCCCACTAAGACTGCAAGGACATGGCGGAGAGCATTTAATGTTATTGTCTACCAAGGGCGCATCACACATTGAAACAGGCAAATTCAAAACTGTTCATAGCCTTCTTGTGCTCTGACAGCTTGGATACAATAGTATGACAATGGGGAGTCAACACGTCGGTCTTACTACTACAGCACGCGTATAACTAAGTGTTCATGTACCCTATGTTATAAGTAAAACCGAACAACATCACTGCATAAGCGTTCAGAACACACATATCACGTTGATTCTTTGCGCTTATGTCATCACATGTGGCTTCATCCGGAAAAAGCGTTGCATACTTCGTCTGCCTCCATATGCATGTTCAGGCTGGGGTTATAGCAAGTAGAGACTTTATAGAACTTCATTTGAAGTTGGTGCGAATTATAATACTACCGTCAAGGCGCCACTTTAATTAACATACGTTTAAATCAGCCTCATTGTAAAGAATGTAACACCAAAACAACATGCAACAGAAAAATAATATTTTTTGCTTCTTATCTGAAGAAGTCTCAAAGGTTATGAGCAAGAAGAGTACCACGTATAAATGATAAATCACAAACAAAATTATTGCTCATTGATTCATTATTTTTATTCATTTTTAACATTGTCGCGATTTTTGGATAGAGCAGCGACAACAAAGGAGCAGCTGAGACCATATCTATTGTCACACGTTGCCTATATTCTATCATAAATACTGTTTACTTGGAGACTTTATAACGTGTTATTTATTAGGATTTTGCCCTTTGGACCAGATCCTTTTCACTCATAATTGAGATATATAGACATATGTAATACTACAAGAATAGGTATAGCATCTGTTGATGTATGTCAAATTTATATCTTGGTTAATTTAAAATATTGTACTTACATAACCTTGCAGTTATAGCTACCAGCCTTGACAGGCTAGAGATACCAAACTTCATACGGTTAATTTTGTAGATGAGAAGCCCAACACTATACAGTGATAACTGCACTTTTTTATCTCATGAGTGAAGGGACAGTTGGTTTATTTTTAGTTTGGGTCTCTAATTGTATATGATTATAATCAGGATAGCTGATATACTACGGAATGTTCTAACAAGTTGTCCTCAATTATGAAATAGAGAAAACCATTACCAGGAGTGAGGCCCGTTGATGATGGAGTGAGGTGTAAGGTTCAAAGTGCGAGCGCCTATCCACTCCGGTTTCTTAATATCAGTATTGCCCTTATCGGGCCACTGGTACAAGCCTATCACTGTCTTACTTTTCACTGTATTGTCTCTATCCAACATTGTTTGAAGAGTTATAATGTTTTTTTTCCTGAGGAAAAAAATGCCTAGAAAAAATTAAAATTATAATACTTTAAAAAGCTTGCACTAATCAAATATTGTTTTCTTACCACTATCATGGATAAATGCAAATAAAGGACTTACAGTATGTAATGTATGTTAAAGGCCAACCTTGTTGACTCAAAATTTTCCCGAGTTTTCCCTGAATCCAGTTGGTTTGGATGGAGGGGCTCAGGGTTTTTAGTTGCTAAATTTTTTCAGTGAAAAAAAGAGCACCTTGTATCAACATCTATTGTGCAGCTTTTTAATTTAAATCTAAGTAAACCTGCCATAATATATCAAATCAAGATGTTGCCTGTGAACAAGATGCCGTTTCTTGCCTCTCTGTAACTGTTTATTGGGTAAACAAAGAGCCAATATGTCCTTAATATGATATCACTGGGCCTAAGATCTTGGAGTACCGATGCGTATAACATTTTCATATCTATATAACCTGCCAGGTAGAATATGAAAGTTTTTTATTACGTATTGACGATATTAACATAGGAAGTCTAACATATAATTAATATCAACACTTCTTTCATGACTTACATATATTGGCTATGGATAGGGCTAAAGAAATTAATATATCTAAATGACTAACAAAAATATACAATAATATGAATAACCACTACAATCAGTATAAGACTCAGAGTTAAACATGCTATATTAGCCGATATTTAACTATGACGCCAATGGTAATACGAAAAACATATCTAACTTAAGGTTGCTGTGTTCAGTAATTTTCCTCATGTAACTCCAGATATACCAATTTTTCTATATTCGACAAAGCGAACACATCTTCACATAGCAGCTCATACAACTAGAATGTGAATATTCATTTCTGTAATATGACGTCATGATATGGTGTACGATAATGGAACCATTTACAAAAATCACTCATCTCAAGTTTATTATCTAACTGACGCGAGCATTGGTACACATGGCCTGATCCGGACAGATGGTGCCTCAATATTCTGTGCATTTACACGAACGCCGTCACAGTATATTAATGTAATAGCAATCGAATAGTTAAATGGAGTAAAAACCTAGTTTCAGTTAAGAGAGAAATCACTGTAATAATATACAAGTCACGATGATACGCAAATCTCATATATAGTAGAAGTAGTCAAATATCATTTCGAGATTGATTAAGAACGTTAAAGAATAACCAGCACTCAATTGTGATCATATACAGTAGTGACAATTTAAACTTTGAGATCATATGAATGTCTTATCCGTCATACACATGAACTGAATAAGATCAAGTCAGATACACCTAAGACCCATCCCAATATTCCATAATCAATAAACATAGCAATTTC
The DNA here is from genome assembly GCF_004916995.1 of Morone saxatilis. NCBI lineage: Eukaryota > Metazoa > Chordata > Actinopteri > Moronidae > Morone > Morone saxatilis. The sequence continues at coordinate 7,097,135 of NW_023339785.1, forward strand.
TGCGTTAGCGCTTCCAACTTATGGGGGGAGTGCGTAATCTAAACTAGAAAACAAAATACACGTAGGTGGATGTTGCTTGTTGCTGAAAAATCCACGAAGTAGTGGTTAAAATAAACAAATATGGTGCACTCTTCAACCTGAATACGGGAGGGACTTGGGTTTGAATTTAGCAATGATCTTGGTCGGATGGCCTCAACTCCGTATGTTACAAACCATGCAAGCATGAGACCCTAGATGAAGCTCTTTTAGGCAACTGGTGGCTGCCGATGTACCCAATTCTAATCCAACCTTCCAAGACGGGGAAAGAATCCCACACTAAAGGCGGGGATTGTGAAAAGAGAAAAGAGTCAATAATGAGACATATTGCGTTAATTGCTTGCGACATTACTGCTAGTGATCCCACAATAAACTAAAAACAGCTGTTAAACCAATAACAATGCAACTTGCCAATTATCTGAGAGAACCAGTTCATCACACCTATATTATCCGTATATACACTGGCCCAAAAAAGTGAGAATTGCTCATTTGACTGTCACACCTCCAAATAAGTTACACCTTACCATCTATCAATGATAATCAACAACCATAAAGACACGGGAAATTAGTTTTTAGCGTACTCAAGACAAAAGGCATTTCTTACATTCCTTTTTTCTTAAAAGGGTTTTTTACACTTTTACGTCTTAAACTTTCTAGTATACTATACATCCCTTACTAAAATATTTAAAAATGTATGTTTTTGGACCATCCATGTTGCCACAAAATAAGCCAAATGATCTCTAGCACACAGAGCCGAAAACAGAGCGATAGCACCCAACATATTGAAGATCTTTTTTTTTTCACAAACCTTATAACTCCTTTTTGACTAGTGTATTTAAGATCAGCATACCATGCCACAAGTACCTTCCAGTTGTTCAAAGCAATAGAGCAGTTTATAAAAAACATATACATAGGGAAAAACCAAGCCTGATAATGCAGGATGCTGATAGCCATACCCACCAACACCCTCACACCACCAACAATTACATTTTGTCCCCCCACTACATTCTGATTACCTATATATAGTAGAAAACATCATAAAAGAGGTTATCATCAAAGCTTCCTCCCTGTTTTGCTGATGTGCCAATCTGAATAAAGGGGTCTTTTTTGCACATCAACGGTCCTTCCTCAACTATATCATTTCTGCGTATAGGTGCTAGGTTGCCAACAAATAGGCCATCTCACTGCCATCAGTGTGCGGTTAGTTCTAGCATCTGCTGAAAAAGTTGCCAACGTGCGCGCGCATACATTCGTCCGTATCGCTGCCATCATCCTTTCTCACTAAACCCTAATTTTGCGAGCTCTAATGCCTTACGCATGTAATTGTTTCGTGTTTGCTATATGTTGCTCTCGGCCGGTGTGGTGCGTTCGCCGACAACTCCTCACTTGCCGCGCGAGCTACATGGAGTTTGTGTAAGGTTAATTTTAAGAGCATCTGTGTGAATACCCTAGAGTGATTATTCCCTATTCCCCACCGTACCACAATGGTGACCCCTTAACTGGGTCCCCATAGTGGCCTCCTCCGCGCCGGCTCCCGCATCTGAAAAAATCAAACCCGTAGAAAAGCCCACCCCGTGGTTTGTCATACCAAATTGATATAGAGACCCGATAGAACTAAGATCTACCCAAGTCCACTCCTAGCGCCTTGATGAAGATCATATGCTATTTAGGCAGAGATCCTCCCTATTGAAGAGTTTGACTTGCACACTTAACCGTGAAATTAAGTCTACTATGCCCTTGCGCGGACACTCATAACCTGAGGAACTTTGTCCATGAAGCCTAACTTTAATGGAGAGAGAGTCCATGATAATTAAGCCTGGGAGCAATCAAAGGTTTCCCCCGTATGAGCCCTTCTGTCGCGCTTCTCTCGGATTTGGTTTGAATGATCACGCCAAGCATGGGAATGAGGGGTTGATGCATGTTTCTTTCCTCCTGGAGAGATCTATCTATATGTCTCTCTCCGTCTTTCTTTTGTCCTTTATGCTTGCCTACTGGTCTTCCGCGTAAGAGCTCTCCATCAAGACGAGCTGCTAGAGGCAGCACCGTGACCCGAAAATAAAGTTATAATATAGCGAGGTTCCGCTAAGTTTTCCACGAGTTATGTAAAGATGGGTCTCAGAGTCGAAACCGTATCCTCTGGTCACAACCTGAGGAGTCGGCCTGAGAAGCCCATTGAGGATCCAGAACCTTGCAGTGATTTTCAATTCCTATATAGATTATCATAACATGATTTACCCTATAAAGGCCGCAGACAGGTGTGCAATACTGAGTAAAAGAGCCAACTCAATACTACATGCAATTTATGTAAAACTGTTTTCTCTGACTCTACCTATAACCACTCTGCCACACTGAATTAACCCCTACTTACAGCTAGCCCACGTTGTTATGGTAGTTCAACTGCTACAGCTTCGCCTCTATAAGGCTTCTGCGAACCCTCTGTTGGGAAGGGTTATCCATAATGACACTGATTTCTTATATACCTTAATGCCCTTTCATATCTATCGACGCTACTAATTATCAGGAGAAATTTTAAGAAACAAAGAGATGGAGCAATCTTTTGATAATTCACCTGAAACTTATTCAATCCCATACATCAACCAGATATCCCGCGCACTAATCCACAAACTCTACTGAGGTTCAGAACTCTTGTCTACTGTGTATTTAAAGACTTGAGAAACATGTCCCAAGCTACAGTCTTTCCCTATATCTTAAGAATAGCACCCGAAGATTACATGAGCCATGGAACGCTTTCACAGTAACAGGACAGAGAACAGGCATGAAATTAGATTGCGAATGCCTTTTAATCTTAATATCAGAAAATATTAAAACACAATCATAACTCACAAGAAGATTTGGACCTCCAGGAAGAAAAAAAGGAGACAGACACGAATCATAAACATATAAAATGTCAACCTATTTATTCATTAAATCAAAACAAGATGGAGCAGATTTATTCATAGCGCCGGATCAGCAGACAATGAACATACCATGGATACAGCTGCCACTATGCGATGCCCAAGCAACGTAATTAACCTTATCCACCGCGCACTATTCAGCACCTAAGTGGAAGAAGATGTGTCGCTCATAAATAATCGTTTGTATGTTCTATTATGAATGCTAACTTGATGCAAAAGAAAGATTGACATCATTCTCCCATTATGCACCTTGATCTGTGAATTCACACTACTAAGGCACAAGTAACGTATCCTGCCCTTCGACCCTTATTAACTTTATATAAGCGCTCGCTTCGCTTTGCTCACGGATATTCGAATTTTGCCAGACAAGTGACCACATTTGGAGTATTAGTCACTCTTCTGAGGAGAGAAAGCGTGGAAGCCATGGGAAAAAAGTGACCCTTCAGAGCATGTTTGGATATTATCATATTGGGCTCTTTGGAGGTGTGATACATCACCCAATTCATACAACAATTACAAAGACGAAATCAAATCAACAGCAAACCCAAACTGAGGCCCAGATAACCTTTTAAAGGGAACAATTCCCTCAGAGGCGTGACCTCCTGACCCCAAGGCCTGGCCAGTCAAATCTTCCGCAAGGATGGACTTGGCCTGTGTTGCTGAGGGTTAGGTGCGCCAAACACACACACAGACCACACACTCTGCCTCTCTCTCAATCTCCCTTCTCTCATCTCACGTATCTTTTTCTGAAGTGTTACCGGCTTTCCACGTCTCTTTAGTTTATCTCGACCATACAAATATTAATGCTCAAAACCACAAGTTTATCTGGATAATTGTATATAGTTATGAAGTTGTCACTTCAAAGAAGAAAGAATAATCCACAGTAAGTTTGTTTTCAACATCTTCCTCTCTCTCATCAGCGACATGTTTCAGAAAAGTGCCGATCAAGGATTTTTTATATAATGTTTTTGTTTGAAAATGTTGTTCATGTACACTTGCCTTGCCTTGTCTTGTCCATTCCTGGGGAGGTGATCTGTCCTCCGTGGCTCTGCCCTAATTATTTTTCCATAAAAGGATTGTTTGGGGAATTTTTTTTCTTACCCGAATCAAGGGTCTAAAGGGCGCAGGGGATGTTAAATGTTGTACAGATTGTAAAGCCCCCTGAGGCAAATTATTCATTTGGGCTACATAAATATAAATTTGAATTTAAATCAAGACTTTAAGAGTGTTGTGTGTGTGGTGTGTGTGTGTGTGTGTTGGTGTGGTGTGTGTTGTGTGTGTGAGTGTGTGTGTATGGTTTAAGAGATCAATTGTCAGAAAAGAAAGAAGGAAAGAAGATATACTTATTGATCCCCTGGGGAAATGTTTTTTCAACACACCGCACCAGGCTTGAATGGGTAAATGGTAATGACTGTACTTGTGGTTAGCGGCTCTAGTCTTGACCAACTCAAACGCTTTTACACTACGTGCACATTCACCTTTCACACACATCCACACATGATGGCAAAGTCATCGGAACAGGAAATGTTACACACTGGACCACTGGAAGTGTTGAAATTTTAACATACATCCACCAGAGACAAAAATAAGATCACTAGAGAATTTTTGTGTTGCACACTAAAATTCTCTGTTAGTTGTAACTTCTATAACTTTTTGGTTATTTGGACAGGCCTGAGTGCATTTTTCCTGCAGTTTTGCTGCAGTTTTGAAGCTGAACACAAGAGGGAGGTGTTTCACTAGGATTGACATCTTAGATTTGTAGGAGAACAGCATATTGCATTTTCTGTCACAAGTCTCCATTTGATTCTGTCATTCTGTCTGACGGCTCATGTCAGTGTTCACTACCTCCCGGATAATTAAGTTCTTCTACTTTATCCTGGTTTCCTTTCTTTATGACAGGTGTCAGCAGTTAGGTTGTACCATGGGCCGGTTTTTCAGCATTGTTCACTGGATTTCAACAGGCTTTTACTGTTGTGCTTGCTGTTGATACCTGAAATGTTGTTCATTTCTAAAGTTTCCTGCTGGACAACAAGAATGTCGTCTACTGTCACTGTGACGTCCCATTCTCTGTGATTGTGCACTGGGTGCTTTCAAGTTTCTACATCACACTGTACAAGTTGCATACTGGACCAGGACAGACTTCCTAACTATTTATGATGTCACAAATCCTGCTGGTAGGCCTGACCAGGCTCCCTAGACCTTACCATTTATTTTACCTGGCAGATAATCAGAAAACCCACCGAAACCATCTTTGGTCAAGTCTTTCCACAGTCTTTACAACAAGCACCAACTTTGGATTGGTTGAAACATATCCTTAATTCTCCAACGTAGATGAGAAAAACTGCAGTTGCATAACATTTGAGTGCCTGGATTCTTTTATGCCTCTCTCCATATGGATAATGGGAAATTCTCTTCCCCTTTAAAATTACCATCTTTACTTTGCCTGAACCTCCTTCCTGTATTTCTACTCGAGGTAGTTATTTTCTCTCTGTCCTTAGATGCCTTTAGACAACCTCAGAAAATCAGCACCGACTCCATGCTCCGAGTCCAAAGTGCACATATGGCTCTGTTGAATTTCTGATCAGCTGTGGGTTATTCATGTAGGTGGATAGAGTGAGAGCTGCAAGCGCAGTGAGGGCGTCAAACACAACATGTCTTGTGGCTGGCTGCCGCTGCCGGTCTCTCTGCCTCTTGACTGATGGATGCCTGCCTGTATGGTTGCCGAACGTCAGTGCGGGAGGAAAAACATCTCTCTTTAAATCTGAAGGGGGGCCGACGGCTGACATGTACCGTCCACGTTGAAGACAACACGACGCCTCAACATGACGTCTCACTGGCTATAATTGGCCGGTCGTCAGTGGGAACAAGAACAACATGGAATCCGGGATGCATCATACATCATCCGTTGCTCTTTTGGGTGGATTTCACCTTTAAATACATGACTGTGTGGGTTGACCACAGAGCCATTCGTATGTTGCCTGAAATAATGTGTGCATGTTGATTTCCCATGTGTTTCAGAAAGGCCAGATAGCTGCACAGCACACAGCAGATGTCCAAACAGCCCCTGGCATTCTGTGTGAAAGTCAGATATTTTATCATATCTGCTCTCTGCAGTCCATTTCCATACCAAAGGAGGGCCTTTCAAGCGGTGTGTGTGCCACCGGCCACCCACTACCCCACCATTACCCCTCTCCATCCACATGTCCACTCACTATCAGCGTCAGAAGTCATCTTGTCGTTTGCTGTTTTACATTGACGGGCCGTGTTCGCCAGCTTATCTGCTCATCAGTGTGATCGTGCAACCATTCAGATGTCTTTGTGTGTAAGTGTGTATGTGTGTGGGTGTCAATTCTCAAATGTTTCTGCTCCAGCTATTATTTCAGCTCCGTATTGATTTGAAATGGCTTGAAGTGAAGAGGCCTACATTTGCTTTCAGGTTAATGTCAGCTATTATGGTTTGGACATACTCATTTAGAGAAAGCCGTTAAAGTAAATTGTGAAGCTGGTAAGATCTCAGAGCCCAAACTGACTGTTTGCATGCACATAATATTCTGTGTTTTTACCCTTATTGTGAAAAAACAACATACCTACTAAATTATTTACACAGCTAATGTATGTTCCACTAATATTCCTGTTGACATTTATTTTGGGGGCGGCTGTGGCTCAGAGGCAGAGCAGGTCGTCCCCAATCAGAAGGTTGTTGGTTCGATCCCCGGCTCGTCCCTGCCATGTGTCGAAGTATCCTTGAGCAAGATACTGAACTGTGTGAATGTGTGTGTGAAAGGGTGAATGTGGCACGTAGTGTAAAGCGCTTTGACGTGGTCGGAAGACTAGAAAGGCGCTATACAAGTACAGGTCCATTTACCATCCATTTACCATTTACATGCAGCTGTGCATACTCCGATTAATGTAACTGTTAATGACAAGGATGTACAGTATGTCATTAACAGTTACATCAGTTATAGAGCAGCTTCCCTTTTTCAATCTGCAGTCATCTTAAAAGTGGAACAGCTGGAGCCAATTTGTCTCTTTGCATCAAAAGAGGATTTTATTCAAAGTTTTATACAGTACAGCCTCCCTCTTGCATCTGTTAAACCACCTTCTCAAAAAGTCATCGCAACATTTCCACATATCCAAAAACCTGTTGATATCCAAGTGTTTTAGAAGGTTTAACAGTATGTGTGTTTCCCCTTTCCGACCAGAAATGAGGGCTTTTCTTGGGAAAATAGGATGATCTATTTTCAGAAATGGAATATAATATTCATAGCTATGTCTTCATTAGTGTATGATATCCTGGAAATAAGAATGAGCTGCATGTAAACATAGTCACTGATTGATTACAAGTAAAGGAAGAGGATTGAAGTGACGGAAAACCCAGAGCAAAGCTCACCACAGAAACCTAATAGCTAATATTATTAGCAATAGATAGAAGATCCCTCCACATATGTTGAACTGAACTGAATTTCCTTTATTTCAGCTTGTGCCAAAACAGCCAGAGAAGAGATACATCTTATTATCACTGCACTGTAAGCAAGTCATCTAGGCTATTATCAGTGGCTGACAGCAGCTGTCACATTTGGCATCAATCAACAGATAATTATTATTAAAGTCAAGTTAAGTCAAATTTTATTTATATAGCCCCAAATTAGAATTTGCCTCAGGGGGCTTTACAATCTGTACAACATTTAACACCCTGCGCCCTTAGACCCTTGATTCGGGTAAGGAAAAAAATTCCCCCAACAATCCTTTTAATGGGGAAAAATAATTAGGCAGAGCCACGGAGGACAGATCCCTCTCCCAGGATGGACAGACAGGCAAGGCAAGTGTACATGAACACATCAACAAAATCACATTATATAAAAATCTTGATGACACTGTTTCTGATACATGTCCTGAGAGAGAGAGAAGATGTTGAAACAACTTACTGTGATTATTCTTGTTCTTGAAGTGACAACTTCATTAATATATAATTATCCAGATAAATTGTGGTTTTGAGCATTAATATTTGTATGGTCGAGATAAACTAAGAGACGTGAAAGACGGTAACACTCAGAAAAAGATAAGTGAGAGAGAGAGGGAGAGAGAGAGAGGTGCAGAGTGTGTGTCTGTGTGTGTGTTGGCGCACCTAACCTCTGCAACCACAGCCAAGTCATCCTGCGGAAGATTGCTGGCAGGCCTGGGGTCAGGGGTCACGCCTCTGAGGGAATTGTCCCTTTAAAAGGTTATCTGGGCCTCAGTTTGGTGCTGTGATGTGATTTCAGTTTGTAATTGTGTATGATTGAAATAATATATAATATCAAACATGCTCTGAAGGTCATCTTTTTCCCATGGTTCCACGCTTTCTCTCCTCAGAGAAGAATACTCCAAATGTGTCACTTGTCTGGCAAATCCATTAGCAAGCAGCGCTAAAAAAAGACAACATAACTCCAGTAATTCAAGACATGCAAGGGAGAATGAAATCTTCTGCTACAGCAAAAGACACAACATACCATCTCACTTATCTGAAATGTAAATATACTTATGACAAGGCAGTATGTGTACAGTTTGTCGTCAGCTGTGAAAATCCCCAATCTTTTAAATGAAAAAGGGACATTTATTTCTTTGTTCTTCGCCTTTTCTTCCATTGTCTGTTTGTTGGTTATTCCTGATTAGAAAGGATCTCCATCTGCCTGTCTGCAGCTCGTAAGCCTGCTCAGATCTCCGCTTCTTGTTGGGCGAAAGCTCAGCTAAATCCGTGCAAGCCTAATGTTTATCCGATGTGAAAATAATTACTCAAAAGTGTTTTTCTTAATCCTGATAATTAGAGCGCGAAAAGGAAGATCAGTGTCACTGTACATCACGGGGGCCAGGCGATTGACTTCCTGGTCGCTGTAAGTTTCAGGTGAAGATGGGAGCGGATAAAGGTTAGATTAGGCCTAATCCAGAGCAGCAGCAGCCCTTAATCTGTTATGATACAAGGATGATCACTTAAAAAGGTCTGGATCCAGGGCTCTGCCTCCTGGTTGGACGAGAGAAGGCTCGACTGGGACCCATCTTAAAACCTGCTTAGCGGCATGGTGGCGCCAGCAGCTGTGAGCACTTGCGGACGACCGTGGCAAGCAAAGGAAAGAAAGAGAGAGACAGAAACAGAGGAAGACATCTCAATATCATCCCACGCCTGGGTTTCCCCATCGAGGGCGGACAGGGCTTAGGGGGGAAACCTGTTGTCGGCCAATAATCTCAAGATCAACAAGCAGGTTTGAGTCCAGGGCTGTGATTTCACTGTGGCACATCAGGGATCTGCAAAATGAAGCCCAGAGTGGCATTAAGGGCCCAAATGGAAAACAGCTCATCTTGTTAGAGCCAGGGAGGCAGGAGACTAGCGACCCAGTGATATTGGACGGAATGGGAATTCAGTCATCTCTCCAGATCGTATTACCAAACTCCAGCGGGATAGGAGTGCGAGCAAAGGGGGGATTAGGCAAGAAAATCTGCGTGGCTTGGTGAATTAGGGTTGGAAAAGATGGCAGGATGGCATGTTGCGCGGTTGGCATCTTCGAGATGCTGAACTAGATGGCGTGGATGCCTGTGGATGCACATGCCAAGGAGGGCAGTGATGTGGATATAGTGACACATAAAGTCTTATGATGTTTTTTTAATGTATCAAATGAGTGGAAAAAATGTGTAGAGGAGTACAGACATGCATTATCACTGGTTCCATGTATGTGTAAACCTGCTTGCCACTAAACCTGATTTCTGATTCAACAACAAAGAATAACTTTGTAAAAAAGTATTATCTCTTTCCTTGTAGAACATTATTTTGGGAACAGAGGTCCAAAACTATAATATTTTAGAATAACAACAAATAAGACGTAAAAGTGTAAAAACCCTGAAGAAAAAGGAATGTAAGAAATGCCTTTTGTCTTGAGTACGCTAAAACTAATTTCCCGTGTCTTTTATTGATACAGAAATAATAACTTATTGAGTGTTGAGTCATGAGCATCACTTTTTTGCAGGTTATCGGATATTGGAGTGTCACCAGTAATTAGTTGCATATTTACCAGGCTGTTTTATATGATAATAAGCAGATTGAATCAATTTACGCATATGTTTATTGACTTTTTCTTTTACACCAGCCTATTGATTGGTGCAGAAATAACTCGACACCCAGTTGCCTAAAAGAGCTTCATTATCTCATTTGCTGTGTTTTAACAACGTGACAGTTGAAATGCCATTTTGTTTTACTACTCGTGACTCTCAGACAGCAACACACCAGTGTTTGTTCTGTTGTCACCAAAGTGAGCTAACAGTTGCTAGTTATTGATTATGGGTAGTTGGGATGTAACATATACATCAGCTGAGGATGACATTCAGATCAAAGTTAAACAAACTGATGAATTATCTTACTTTAGCTTTAATCACCAAATTTATATTCACTAATATGAGTTGCGGTTACATCTTATTCAAGTGATTACCTTCTGATTATTAGTGACACATTATATGTGCTACCTGTAATGCACAGAAATGCAGCATTGTCATCGGCATAATCCAGTAGGATGTGATGGACATATCGACTACAATCAGCATCTGAATAACTTTAGTTGTAAGTGCAGTAAAGGAATTTCTCTGGATAACAACTTTCATAATAACACAGAACATGATGTCACACCATTAGTAATAAAACGGAAACACTGTCACTCTACGTATTGTATTTTCATAATGTATTTTTTTAGCAAATAATTATACCAATCAAAGTGTTTAATTTAACTTGATTTCCATGCATTTATGAGCTCAATCGTATAAACTTTCATTTTAGGTTTAAATATGAAAATGGACAAAGGATTTGGAGTTTCAAGGATGTTACCCAACAACAAAGACATGCTGTAAAATATATATAAATATATATATATATAGCTTCTGTTAAATAATAACAAAATTCTGAGAAAAAGTGCAGTTTCTGTATTAGGCCTAAATTAATGAATTGGTCTGGTCAGGGTATAACTGCAATATTTAAGTACATTTTATTAACCAATATACATTTGACATACTCAACAGTGTTCTTGTATATTATATTATATTATATTATACAGTAAAACAGTAAAACAGTATTATGAAGAAACAACTGTTGCAATAGTATCTCTGCTGCTCCTTGTTTTGTGCACCAAAATCAATGTTAAAAATGATAAAATAATGAATATGAGCAATAATTTTGGTGTTTTATCAATCTGGTATTTTTGCATAACTTTATCAGAGAAGAAGAAAATATTTTTTCTGTGCATTTGTTTTTTTCATTTTACAATAGGATTTAAGATGTTTAAGTGGCCTTGGGTAAATGCAACTCAGTAACCTATGTAACCATGACTGCATGCACCATGACAAGCTTTTCACCGGATGAAGCAAAATAGGATTATCACTAAAAAGATCTTAATATATACGCTTAACATTACTGCCATTCTCTTTGAACTGTCAGGCGGTGACCTCTGCTTTGTTAGGGGAGAAGTGAAATCACATCTAATAATAAACTGAATTAATGCTACCATACATACATTTTACGGTATGAGACTGTACACAACCAGTGAGAGCAGCCTCTCCAAAGTGATCATAACAGAGGACTTAAGTCCCTCAATATCTTCTTATTTCCTGAAGGACATTGATTGACTTTTTGTGGCACTAAGGTAATTTTCTGTAATTAGGAATCTAATCAAAGCATATGCTAAACAAGGCTTTTAATAAACACATGAGCTGCTGCTGACAGAGGACAGGGAGCTGTTGGGTTACGTGCATTTTATTAGATTTCTGCATGTAATAAAAAAAGGGCGAGAAGAAGAAGAAGAGGAGGAGGTTGAAGAGGAAACATACCACTGATACCAAGTAGTTTCTTTCTGAGGAAATTATTTTAAAATCAGCAGAAACAACATGTGTCCTACCGGAATATAAAAGTAGTCTTCTTGCACTTATATATAATAACTGGAACTGTAAATAGAACCTGTATTTATATCACTATGTTTTTATTCTGTAGATATAAGCACTGAAACTCAATAATAATACAAAGAAAAAAAGAAATGAATGTAAGCAGAGTTTGATATAGCAGGACAGTTTTTATTGACAAATCTCTTGACTCTCAGATGAAAGACTGAACATATCAAGTTATAAATAAATAATTCTATATTCTTACTGTCAGTTAGACGCTAACCACATGCAAAGGTTAGGCCTGCATTTGCCACATTGTTTATGCCAGATTATTGCCAAGCTTTTGTAAGAATCTTCATAATAGGGTCTGATTATATTCGGGCTACTTCTTGCTGATTTTTCCGGAGTGACACTGGTGAGCACAGGAGGGCATGTGCAATCTCTTTTGTCTGGATATAAAAGAATAAATATCCTGCTAAATCCAGAGTGCTTGCAGGGCCGGGCTAAAGCTGCCGCTCAGTATTCACCACTGTGTCTCTCTTTGCTCTTTGGTTCCACCATCCTGGAACTTTCCTCCTTTTTTTTTTTTTGCCTCTCTCGCAGCGAGATGGAGCAAGGGGGGGGGAGCGAGGTGGAGGGGAGAGGACGGTGAGGGAGGGAGGAAAATGAATTGGGCTTGGCGTTTGATGTGTTGATTGGGAGAGGAGCGAGGACAGCAGCTGCACTAAGAACCCTCCCCGGGGAGAGCAGGCTTGATAGCTAAATGAAGACCTCTAGTGCTTTCTTGTTAGCCAAGATGGATCCTGCACCCAGATGAAGCACAATTAGTCAATGGTGGCGGCTTTAGGTGTCCACCGATCACAAGGCACAAGTCAGTGCTTCTCAGGGGCGAAGCTATTGGCAGTTAGTGCCCCAGGCTGTGTCCTAGCCCCGCTGGCCTTTTCAGGCCTCTTTACCACTACAGAGGAGAGAGCAGAAATCCCGAGCCGAGAGGGGCTGCAAATATCTCTCGTCAAATGATCCCTCTGGCATTTGGGATACAGCTGTGCACATCTGATTAGAGCAAGGCGGGCATGGTCCAGTTTGGCTAAGAAGTGCTTTCTCTTAGATCTCAGCGGCTTTCTCATCTGACACATAAAAAAAGGAAAAATTCTCAATAGAGTTGCAGTTTGCCCATCAGTCAGCTATTAAATCCCTCATGTCTGTGCGAGCCCACTGGCATACTGACAAGTGAGAATTGATTGCTGCTCTATCTTATGTTTAAGAGAAGCCCAATTTGTACTCTGTATCAAGTCACTTGGAAATAAACCCTGTCTTTGGCGTCAGAGTACTACTTCTTCTTGTTGCTATTCAGCGTCATATTTCTTTGTTGCTACTTTTCCATATTTTGCCTCCTAGACAAAACAAACCAGACCAGCCATTTGAAACTATAACAAAACATGTTTGCTTTTTGTCTGCGTTCTACCACTGCTCCATCCCCTCGGCATGTCCTCCTACCTCGGCAGCCGCTGCTAATGCCACTGGAGCAATGCAACATGAGGAAGTTTGTGCCACTGCATGATGAAGCATTCTATTTATATTAAAATGAGGGAGCTCCTCTGGGAGATATAGAGGAGAATGGAACAACAAACATGGAGCTTTAGAGGCGAAGGGAAGTGTGGGGGGACCAGTGACAGCAAAATGGCAACTCCTCCATACAAAGTGGCCCTAAGGACCTTAGGAAGAGTTATAATATGAACAATGGCATCTAGGAGGGACTTGTGGGTGTAGTGCATACACTCTGCACCTTGCCATAAAACAACACCCACGGTAATAAAGTAAACCCTTTAAATCCGCCGACCACACCACACTATCCCCTTAAGTTGGTCTTACTTGGTGTTTTTTTTTTTTTTACTGTTAATGCATTGACCAATGGTGTCGTAGCATCAGCTGTCCTGTGATAGATTGTTGAGTCTTTGTCTGTTTGTTGTAGTACTTGTCAAAGCCTCTCTTTGTTAGTATATTGACTACTGTCACTCATGGTTCACCCACAAGACAAATGACACCTCAAAGGATTGTGTTGAGCAGAGAAACTATTGCACATTGTCATCTTTCAGCGAGGTTAATTGTGGTTCATTTTCAGTTATATCAAAGCAGTCTGGATAACATGAATGCGGGGAGACAGAGATAGATAGATATAATGTACACTTAGATAGAGAAATACAAATAGACATGAAACCATACAGTATATTAGATAAATGGATAGATGTAGATGGAAAATGCATATGGCAACAGATATATAAATGCTTGATTATCAGTGGAATTGTATTGTTAATCTTTCACTAACTTCTGTTGTCCAAATGAATCAATCAGAATTAGTTTTTATTATTGACTAGCATAATGAGTTATTAAAGTTCTTGTTTTACGTGTTAACAGGTTTGGTTGATATACTGCATGATAGCAAGGTTTGATATGTATCCAAAGTGGAGAAATGCTCTTTTGTGATATAGATTTCAATCATATTGCATGCATTAATGGATAGCACTCCATTTTATTCTACTGGTGACATTTTTGCGGCTAGTATCAGTACTGCACATCAGTATAACGGGGACTGGTGAAAAAAAAGACCATTCCTTACAACATCTTGCCCTAATAACCTATATTATCGTTCGGCCATGGTAATAAAGGCCATTGGGCAATAACAGCTGGGTTTTCCTCTTTCTCACCAAGAGCTTGGCGAGAGTGGAGGAGAATGGACCCTGGCCCTGCAGTCTGTCTAGTTAATTAAGCTCAGGGGTGAAGGTGTTATTTGTGGGAAAGAATCCAATTATTTTGCCTCTCCACTCTCGAAGAAGAGAGGGGTTTGTGTGGTGATGATGATGAAGATGAAGATGATGATGATACCACTCAGAGGCAAGATAGCCACTTCATGACTTAAGGAGTTCATTCTTTGTACCCCCCATCCCTCCCCTTCCCTGGATTAGCCAGTTCCCGTATGTAACCCCTTGCCTTTTAACAGAGACTGTGATATTTCATTTGGTTAAGTGCTAATGTGATTGTTACTGCTTCAGAAAACACAAAAAAAATTGCAAAATTCTAGGTTTCAGCGTGGCTCCTGTGTTTCTGGTGGGAAATTCTTGGGATGAATAAAAAAGGATACTCCCGTCCATTGTAGCTTCAAAGGCAAAGGGGCTTATGAAACAAAAGAACCAATTAAAATCTTTGAAACCTTAATTACTACCTTAAAATCTAAAAACAGACTACTATATCCCCGTCTGCCTCAGTGTAATAGATGGCCTTGTTTGAACACAGATTTGTGCATTTCTCCATGCAATTAGTGGCCTTAGGTAGGGATCACTGAATGCTATACTCTGAAGGAACCAACTTAATGAAATGTAGGTGTTTTCCAGAAATGTCTTACTTAAGGAGCACTTCAAACTGTGCTTTGAAGATTACTCATATTTTGTTTGTCAGATAAAATCCAAATGTTTTTTATTTTGTTTGCCCCCCAAAAAATTCACGTGTATTGAACTGGTAAACCACAACACTCTTGTGTTTCTTATTGTTTTATCTTGTGATATATTTGATGCTAAGCAGTCTTTTTGCACTGCAGTACCCAGGGATCCCTTGGTAAACAAACCATGTGGCCACCACTGGCACTTATTTATTTGTATTTTCCAGTCTGTGCTATTTTCTCTGTCTGGTTGAGTGTGATAACTATCACTGTTCATGCTAGCAGCCCTGTTCTTTTTGATATTTATACCTACATAAATATACTTTTATTTATGGAAACTGTAAAGGTCAGCAAATGTTTTAATCTTAATCATTTTTGTAAAATTATTTTGGACATATTTGCTCAATTCAATCAATCCAATCTGTTGACGCTTCCTTTAGCTTTTAGGCTCCTAGTTGGTGGAGTCTTCCTGATATAGATCTATGTTTTCCAACATTGTTTTCCAATTAAAATAGTCAGCCGGAAAAGAAACATTTAGCTTTTTTTGATCATTCAAATCAAAAGCTCTGTCATGTGTTTATAAGTTTATACATATTTGAAAGATTCAAAGTAGTTATTGTTAATGCAGTGGAGAATCTTAGCCAGCCTCCACTTGCAAGTTAATGAGAAAAGATTGAATGGGAGTTATATGGCGAATGAGCGGCAGTAATACCACAAACAGGCTACCCAAACACGTAGAACTAGCAGAACATGTTAAGTTTTAGGTCAAGTTTTCATGCAGATAATAATTTGCTTTAATGTTGCAATGCAGTTTGTTTATTAAGGCTATATTTGGACTAAATGTGAACCAAAATTGGTATCATAAATTAATTAATTTAGACCAAATCAGACGCATTGAACAGAGTTAAAAAAGTTCACTGTGTTTTGGGGCTGAATAACAACCGGTCAACCTGAATTGGTCACAAAAAACCATGTCCATGGATGTCCAGTTTTAAAATCAGCATCTTTTTTTATGCCCTTCAATAATCGCTATTGCAAGTTAAAGATGAAATAGTTCATATGTTTTATTTCTTGTTTGTTGCTTGTGATCAGTCAGTTGTGAATAATTATCCTTAATGACACTAAGTTTTTAAATTTCCTTTGAACTGTGGGTTAAATATAGAGTCAATTTAGTCTCCCTTTTATATAAAAAAAAGTCCCTGTCTTTGCCTGCAGAGCAGCACAGGAATATACTGTATTTATATGAACATGTGACAATATTTATCACAATCAATGCATTGAAAAAGAATCAGCACTTTACACTCTAAAATAGCTGCATTTCTTTCTTTCTTTCTTCTTCTTCCTTCTTCTTTTTTCTTTAAGACACAATAATCTTATTCTTTGAGGCATTTGTGTAATATCAACCTCAGAAATGTATCTAACTGTCACATGTGACACGTTTTCCTAATTGCAGTTTTGCCTGAACAAACCTGAGCCAGCTTGATGGGACTGTTTATATGTGTTACTCGTGCACGTACAAAGACACACCGTATCGTTTGACGCTTTCATGTCTCCACAGGGAAAGGCAGGGCCCCTAATCTGTGCCCGGGAGAGCTCACCCTGCTCTCCCCTCCTGAACTTTGTCTTGGTGCGGGTCACCTCGCTGGGGCCACGGGGGAGAGGCTACCTCAGCCAAGCCCTAATCCTGGGGAGTCGATAGATGCTAGCATGGCTGCAGGCCTCAGCTCTGCACAAACGCCCCAGGGAGAGCTGCTCATTTCAATAAATGTAAAGTGATGCTGTCCACAAGCAAACATGAACGCAACACACACACGGACACACACACATACGTTATTAGACATGCACACACATACCCACACACGTGAGTCGGAGCTCATATGTACGCAGATGTGATGGAGAATTGGTTGTCCTCGGGGCAAAATATGGAGGAGTGATCCGGTGATGTAGTTAAATGACAGGCAAGCGAGTGGAACATTTGCTCGCTTGATGCTGTCGATGCGTTGCTGCGGCCCCGATAAGACCTTATTTACATTTGTCAGGGTGGAATTGATTTCTTTTTTGCCCTTTACAGACTGCTCAAACTGCAGAGTGGATGGGAGCTGTGTCGCACACCTCTGAGCCAAGAATGTCTGTCAAAACTCTTGATTATAAAACCCTGACAACTTTTGAAAAAAAAAGTCTGAAAATTAAAAAGAAAATCAGGAATTCTCTCACATTTTACTTCATACATACTGCCACACGTGTGGCCGCACAAGCCTACAACCTTCACCTTTATGTGTGTGACAGGGACATATGTTGATGTTAACCCCCTGTGGAGAGGAGCCTGGTGCAATATCTGTTTGTGTTTGGTTGGATGTAAACCCTTGATATTGTGCTTGTGTGTGTGTGTGTGTGTGTGTGTGGTGTGGTGTGTGTGTGTGTTGTGCGCGCACAGAGACTCATGTGTTCACAATGTATTCCTGTGTGTATGTGTATGGTTGCACTCCCGCTGTGTGGTGTGTGTTGGGTTTGGTGTGGCGTGCGGGGGGTGGTTAGGGCAGAACGGGGACACAATGAAATGGGTGTCTGAGCGGGCGCCTCACCCATTAAAGCACTAAAATTGGCAGCCGGATGGTCCCAGTGAGTGTGTGAATGAGGAGAGTTCTCCTTGGGGAGGTTAATGTCAGCGGTTTTCTGGATGGACTGTATGATTCCAAGGTCAGAACCCGGCTACTAATGTGACCTGTGTGTTGGCGCGAGAGGATACCAAACTTCTTAAGGGTTAAATTTCATGATTTTTTTTAAACGGGCCAAGGTTAAGATCAGGAACACAAAAAGAAAAACACAGTAATGTAATTGGTCAGAAATGAAGCTGTTGTCCATAGGATAGGAAGAGGAGGGGATCACGGTTTAACAGTCTCTAATGACATTCAACACCTACTTGTCTTTTGAGTTTTAAGCATACTCAGCATTGTATAAAATGAAAAAGAAGCTATTCCCAGATTTTTCTATTCTTACCTATATTCTCATTCCTGTTTTCTACATTCTACAGATTTTAGTTCTGCTTTATTCTGTATTATATTCCTATTGCACTGTCTGGGTCCAAGAGGGTAGAGGTGATCCCTCCTCTGTTGCTCTTCCTGAGGTTTGTCCTTATGTTGAATTTGGGGGGATCGTTAATCATAGGGAGGGGTGTGATTTTTTTGGGCTATATAATCAAAATCCTGACTTGTTTAGTCTATAAAAGATAACCTCTTTTCACACCTTTCCCATTGCTACATGTAGGTTCATCCCCAAGGTTGGCTTTCTTTGTTCAAAGCAATATTCCAAAGGCTGTTTGTTTATAATGAAATGTTAGTCCAGAAAACAACCCAACAATCCTCCAGTTTGGGAAGAAAACTTAGAATATTTGACAATTTTTGCTTAAGCAAACAAATCCTCACTATTGCTGTTCTTTCATTGTCTGTCAGCTTGACTAATCATTTCAGACGGTTTAAACATTCTGCAATTTGGGCGACAACGCCGGTGACAGCATTGAGGTTGCGTATGAAAAATGTCATCTCGCACCCACTGGACGGTAAACATCAGGTTGTCAGCGGCACTCTGCACTGCCGGCTGCACTTTCATTAAATTTTAATTGAGATCTAAACAATGCAATGATATTTTGACTGATCCAAGAGGGTCACTTCCAATGATACTATCATTAAAACACCATCACGGGATAATGACATTCCCAACGTCTTCCCTTATAGCCAATCCAGTGCAGATGTCTGGCTGCACTGGACTGACAGATACACACGCAAAATAGATAAATCTGACCTCCAGTACTAAGGGTATTTCACTTAGGAGCTGCCAGACGGGCCCTGCACCAAAAAAGTGTTTATTAACGGAGGCCCTCTTCTTAAAAAAAATAATATTAGAAGTGGCCCTCCCTGCCCATTCTCCTTCGAATCAAACTCTAAAAAGATTATTCCACATTATAATTATTACTTAAAGGGGCAATTGGTTGATTATGGTGGGCAGGGGTCGGAGGTCGTGGCTGGTATAAAGCCAATCTGGTAGGTTTGTGTTGGCAGGCGTTAATACGCAACCAGGCGTCAGCCTCTATACCCATTCCCCAAGGTGGATGCTACCTGTCACCTTCCCTTCAACTCATGTAAAATTGCATCTTGCTTTCTGCAGGAGGGGGGTGGGGGGGTGGGGTGAAGATGGGGATATGTGGATTTTCAGTGGTGTATGTGTGTATGCATTTGTGAATACATGCCTGCCTCCGTGTGTGTGTAAGTTGGGGCATGTGTCCACTCTCAACCGGTGCCGTCCTGCTGCTGTTGGGCGGTAATGGTTTCTCGGGGCAATCAGAAGAAGACACTTTCTTGACTCATCTCCTTTAATGGTGTGTCCTCCTCAGGCTAAAATTGAACAGTCCCGATGTGGCCTAAGGCAGCCGTTGAAAATTCAATAATTCAGCTCAGTCAACGTTGTGTCATTTTTCTTTTTTTGGGAGATGGGGAGTGTAATCATGCTGCACTAACATGACGCCTGGACAGGGCTGTGTGTTTGTGTGTCAGTGTGGGTGTGGTGATGGGGGTGTAAAGGTTTCTCAGTGATACCTGCAGCACTATAGTTTGGGAGCTGTCATCTTGATGCACTCATCCATCTGGTACCAGGGCCTGTTTAAACAGGTAACACCACAGCACTGCTTGGATTAGATAAGCAGGCCTGTCCCATGACAAACTGGAGATTTCCGTTTGACAACAGAAGTAACAATTTCTGGTTCTGCAAGTTGTTAGAAGTTTGCATGAAAACGGTTATTATAGCTCCAAACTGACATTATGAATATGACAGTTAATTGCTTTGCTTTGTTTTGATAAGGGCCTTAACTAAGTAAAAGTAAAGGATTAATCTACTATTTAGGAGAGATATTAATACAAATTGTATGTAACTTAATGTTATCAGTAAACAAAGAGTCATGGCTGACTGCAGGAATAACTAATGGTTGTCAATTAAAATATTTTTTTTGCAGTGATTAAACTTTCCATCTCTAAACCTATGAAGAGAACAATTACAAGTCCAATGACATATTATTCACTATTTGCTTAAGATCCTAAAATAAAACCTAACTTGGTAAATACATAACAAAAATTATGTTAATTTAATCTACCTACTGTAGATAGTACATGTGTTAGCCCATTCTTTAGAGTAACATTCTTTTTTAAATACATTTTACCAAATTGCCAGTATTAAAAGTATAATACTGAACTAAATTCAATGTTTTTTGGTCATTGGTTTAAATACATATAGTTTAAAGCTGAATAAATAAATCTGTATATAATTAGCATCCATTTATACTGGAGAACTGTTTTATGCTGAGTCCTCTACACTCCCCAAAATGTATATAGATATCATTTATTTGTCTGCTTTCTTGATATAAGAAAGCAGACATATAAATTTGTCACAAGATAATGAAGTGTACACTATGTATGGTTTATAAATTCATATTGATTTTTTTCTCCAATGTCAAACACAAATGTTTCATTTTCAGAAAAAAAGATAGAGCGAGCGAATACATTTGAAATGGAGAATGGCTGCGACAGGACCGCCCCAGTGGTGGTGGGTTGAGGCAGAGATGAAGTGCGGGGCCCTATTTGGCTCTGTCAGTTTTTATATGACATTATTATTCTCCGGGTAATAAATTCTGGCATGTTAAGATCTCCGACAACAACGACATAAAATTCAATCAATGACGCCTCCTTTCCCCACCTCGACTCTCAGCCCAGCAGCTCGGCACGCTGATAGTTCCTAAATCAAAGCCAATGGGATTCTGCATAATTGTGCAGCAGCAGTGGCCCGGTGTTGGGTCGCGAGTGGTAGCCGCTTGGCTTTATGGAGTTAATGTGAATGGCAGCATAAAACTCTGCTTCATAAAACACTACAGCTCTGACATATTGCCAAACAGGGTCCATGTTTATTTATAACTGCAGCATGCTTGCGTGGAAGTGGTGGTCCATCACACTGCTGCTGCTACTGGGCCAAAGACACTTATCCAATTTTTTTTTCCAAAATAAAAAGGGAATTTTAAAGTTAAACAACAGGTTTGTGGAACCAAATAAGCACAAAACACTTTTACTCTCCTGGTGCTGCAGATACAGTGCTTATAAAAAGTATTCACTGCCCTTCGAAGTTTTCGTGTTTTATCATCCTACAAAGCTGAAATAATGTAGGTTTAATATGTTTTTTTGTTTTTATAGTGTTCTCTTGTCTTTGTTGATGATACTGACTCACTAAAAGTTATGTCTTTCAGGTGCAGATGTATTAATACAACAATCAACTGAAACCCCCTGACTACACATAAGTAATCTCCATTGAAATAATATCTGAGTTTTAAAACAAATTGACTGCAAACATGTATTTGGTATTTTATATTCAGAATTAATTAAGTTGTCTTTTTTGTTGTCAGTGCCAAAAAAGCCTCATTAAAACTACCACTAACTATTCCATTTTTTAAGACATTAAACATGATCACTTCCAAGAGGGGGATGAATACTTTTTATATCATATGAGACAGATTCTTTAGTTAATAGTTAGAAACTAAATGCAATGTCATTTTTAAGGACATGTGCATGTTAAGAATTTAAAGTAACGCATTTCTGGTGACTGTCTATGTTGTCAACTGTGATTTCAATATTATATAATATTTTGTCCCCCCCTGGATTTGATTCTACACTGACAATACCGTTTGTTGTATGAATCACATTAAAAGATAGAATAACAAAGGCACATTGTACCAGATGTTTTCTTTCCCTCCTAAATTATTGGAAAAAGAAAACAACTGTGTGTTTGTGTGTGCATGTTTGTGCTCCAAGATGCACCTTTTCTCCATCTGCATGCTGCTGCTTGTCTGCCTGCTGATTGCTTTGATTGATCATTATCTGATGGCCTCTTAATTAGAATGCTAATGAGGAGGAGGTTTTCTGCCTGGCCGTCTCCTCTTCCGTGCCTTGTCTCTGAAATGAGGCGTAATGGAAATGACATGGCCGATGTGGGATGGATGATCCCCCAGTTAATAATTTCAATCTGTTAATCAATGGCCTGGTCGATTGGCTATAACACAGTGCAGCGACTGAAAACCACAAAACCACTTGGTGTCAGCACCCTGGGTGAAAGGGATTGTGGGAGATGACAGTGATCTCAGGCTGTGGTTGATCTAGTAGATTGGGAGGAGTGTCTGACTCTGTCTTTTTCTTTCTCAGCAAGACACACACAATTATTAATTTCTGCTGCCTTTAATGTCTGTAAATAATAGTGTTCTAGATTTAGCTTGAACATTTCTAATTACTGTATATAGAAAAAATATCATTGTTCCTCTAATATACTGAGACTTTGCAGCTTTGTTCACAAGGTTAGATGAACATAGAAATAAATCCTTTTTTCAGGCGATGGTTGTGGGGCGCTGGGGGTGGGTTTGTTTGAGATCAGCGCGTGGAAAGAAAACGTATTAACAGCATAATAACAAAAGATTATGTTCATCTGGGGCGAGGCCCTCCGTTTTCTCGCCAGGCGCTGACTGTGAAGTCTTTATTCTGTGAGTCGGCAGCACGCTGCACCCTTAAAAAGGTTATTATGTTCCCTCACTGTGGCAGCACCGGCCCACAGAGCTCCGATATTGTGACGGGGGTCGCCTGTACCACATTAGAGCCAATAAATGTGCGTTGGCACTTCCTCAATTTAAAGTAAAGCCCCCTTTCCCTTCTACCTCCCTTCTTCATTCCTAATAGGGTATTCCAGCAACGCATCTAATAAGTTGTGGGATATCTGCGGTGGGATAGGGCTGAATATTTCTCCTCTCTCTATCGTCTGTTGCTGCAGTGGGAATTTGTCGTCTGGTGTATGAAACACCAATCTATAGTTTGTTTTTTATCTTCAATTAGTCAACAGCTTGCGTCAATTGCACAGATTTTTTATTTATCATTGTTATTAAAAAAACGTCACTTTGACCCCCGTTTTAATTAATGTGATCCCCCTAGAATGTCTTTAACGTGACCCCAGGTGTGTGTCTGAAACAATATTACACTGCAAACGTATTTTACCTTTATTCTTAAAAACTCCAAGTCCAGTGTGCTTATAGTGGCTTTTAAAGAAGTTAAGGTTGGCGAATCTAAACACATTCTAAGCTGGGTTATTCTCTGATGCCTATCATGGGAGCTAATATCAACCTCGGGGATCATACAAAGCCCACTGGGTCCGCAGAGGACTCCAAATTCATGAGGAATGATATGTGTGCGTATGTGTGTGTGTGTGTGTATGTACATGAGTATGAAAGAGGGCAGAAATAGAGATTTGATGATATTGTGATCACCAGTGAAAGCTATAACAACCACGTTGCAGGTTTAAACTTGTTATTTCAGGAGCGGTAAAAGTAAAAGGCCATGAATAATTACCCCGACACACACACTCACACACACCT
This sequence comes from Morone saxatilis, assembly GCF_004916995.1. Lineage (NCBI taxonomy): Eukaryota > Metazoa > Chordata > Actinopteri > Moronidae > Morone > Morone saxatilis. The sequence continues at coordinate 7,120,851 of NW_023339785.1, forward strand.
TCGCCCTCACATCCGTTACCACATTGAAAGTCTGTAAGTAATGAAGAACATCCTCCAACGGCAGGACAAGCACTTTCGATGACTGATTGGTGATTGATTGCCTGCAGAGCACCTCCCTAACGGTCACTGTGTGAGGGTTTTTCTTTTCATCTTTTTCATCCTTACAGAGAAAAGGGTTGAGGGAAAAGATAGAGAGAGCGAGAAGGAGCATGAATTCATTAAATGTGCCAAACCCATGCCTCTAAAATTGATCTCCCCTTTTTTTTTGAGCCATCACCAGATCTCATCTGTATTCCAGATCCAGTCCCAGATGATACCACCTCGATCAAGAGGCAAATGCAATAGAATCATAAATCTCCTTTAAAATATCCCGATTTAGAACATGTGCATGTTCTGCAGGATGATAGGATCTAATTAAATAAGCCTCTGTTAACAGTTTGTGTAAAGGTTTATTTTTGCTGCTTACTCTGCAGTGTTAAAAATCAAGGTTTCAGGGGGGAAGTTGTTAAGAAAATGATTGATAGAGTAAACACATTTCATTTGTTTTCAGTTTGTCTCTTTACAGTCTTCAAGGGATTTCAAGGGTCAAGCAAAGACTACCCATCTGCCCTCCTTCTCCTACAATTAACATTAATGATAGTTTAAATAGCTCAGCAGAAAGGATTCTAATTTACTCCCCTGTCTGAGTCAATTAACTAAATAATATATCCCGCCTTCTCCAATTGCCACTCCACAGCATGAGAGATGTGACACTTCCTTCCTCCTGCTGTCCAGTGGCACAATCCAGAAGTCTTGGGTCAGCATGGCGTGTCTTTCTTAAACACGCATTGATTTGAGGCGCCGCCACATTAAACATTAACCGGGGCGCCTGAGCATCTTGTCATGAACACTAGGAGCAATTAATAGAGCAGTAATGGTGGGGGCGACAGATCACTCAGACAGCGCTGAGTGATGACCGGTCTGTTAGCACCTGTTCAGTGTGGAGGGAAATGAAGCCGAACCTTGGCACCCCGCTGTGAGACGCTGATTGAAATTTACAAGGCTACACGCACGCCACTGACAGCCATGTCGGATTGGACACTTTGAGGAGGGCCAGACGTGTAACAAGGAAAGCATGTGCCGTGTTAAGAACTGTAGGCACGAGATGAGCTGTTGGATATTAGCCAAGAGAAGAAATAACTTATTAGCGGTGTAGTGATTGGTCACAGACTTTGATTAAACATGCTATTTAACACACACAAGGAAAAATGAATGAGTAGGTCTTTGATTAAATATCCAGAATAAATTGCCCAAGTAATAAAAGATATGTTTAGATATTTAGGACTACAGATTTCAAAGTGGTATAAAAATGAAGTCATTGGCAAATCTTACACAAGGCCTGGTTTTAAGAGATATGTTTTGTTCATTGCTCCTAAAAGAAATAAACACTTTTTAAATTTCATGTCAGACAATTTTATTCCATTTACACTTAATATCATCATAACTACACAGACCTTCATGCATAGTTTTACCAGAGAGCCATAAAGGCAGCCTCTTGTTCTTAATGTCTTCCCTTCTTTTGTCATTTGCTTCTTCTAACAAGGTTTGACAAGTCTAAAGTGACCCTGTTTGTTCTCCTTTATCAGGCAGGCAGCTCCTGGCCTCTTGTATTCAACACACACTACAGTGGAACCAGATGTCCTTTTGCCAGCGGCACAACTTTCAAGTTGACAAGTTCCCCCTAGAGAATGGGGGATGGATCGGTGGCAGGCAGAATTTGTGACTAATAGCCAGTTTGATGTGACAGGGCCCCGCCGTCTGGGGAAATTGAAGCGCTCTCCGTGTCGATACCTTTTGTGTCTCGCTCAGTTGTAGGTTATTGTTGGCCTGGCCTTGGGGACCAAGGGCCGGGCAGTTTACATTGCAGACACTACGTGGTCAGCACCAACTTTTTTATTGTGACTATTGATTGGTCCCGGCCTCCCTGCTGTGGCTAATTTGCTTGTTAACATCAGCCTGAAGTGTTCCATCCTCCATTTTGTCCCTCTCCACTACTTCATCTCCACAGTGTCAGCTCAGACACTCATTTCAAGCCATCTTTTTTGTTCGGTCTCCTTGTTCCTCTCCAGTCCAATACACAGGGCCTATTTATGAAAAAACTAGTTGTTAAGCTGTCATTTAATCAATACAGCTTCCCTCCTCTTGCTGCCTGGAATTAAACACGAGTTAAACACAAACCAGGCGTAATGACCTTTTTATGGGGCCCACTCAGCCAATGAAATTAACACCAGAGACTGTCCATTTCTACCTATAAGCCTGTGTAAGTCATTAACTTCAGAAAATATAATTTTAAATGACAACATATGGCAGTGAGCGGGGCCACACACTTTCTGCTCCCACCCTTGCAGTCATATGTTGAGTCTGTCAGTACGCAGAGGAATGCCGTGGCTTTCTAACTAACAACAGACTGAATATATCTGTGAGAGAGAAAAAGAGAGAAGGCATGAATTTTATATTAAATTCCTTTGGCTAATCCAGTTCGCTGTTCGGTCCAGACTGAGTTTAGGCAAAATATTAATAATGCATTGAAAGGAGTTTATTTTCTTCCTGCTGGAAAGGGTTTAGGGGACTGGTACTTTCTCAAGTTATGCATCTTGGTTATTTGTAAGCACCCAATAACTAAGCAGGTGACAGTTGATTTTATGAGATCTTAAGCCTCCCAAAGCCTGAGAACGTCCCTGGTTGGATTTCCTAATACAATAGAGAGATGGTATGAAAAGGAGATAATGAATTGGTGGAATATTTTTGTCCTGTTTCTTTGCATCCTTGAATACGGCTGCCTTAGGCAGTTCCTTAACCTTTATCAAGCTAGTGTACATTTCAGTAAACAGCTACGTCTTTCTATTGTTACTCTTATATTAGTAATTTTAGATTTAACTTAAAATTATCTGAATATCAAACTTTTTGTATTAATCTGTCACATAATGTTCTTGGTCTATCTACTCAGGGAAGCACTAAATGGATTTGTCTGGCACAGACACACATGAAACACGATAAACACTACTTACTGTCACAACGCTGAACCGTTCTCACATGCCCAACAGTGTTTTGGACTATTTCTCAGTCTGACTGCACTAGCTTTAGCTGTCTTTGCCTCATCTCTGGGAAGTATAATTTTGGTTTTGGGAGCCGCTGCTGTCCTGTGGTAGGGGGACATGGCAGGCAGGCTGTCTGATATGGCGCACTGTCTGTGCCCCCCAGCATGACACATGTGCACAGACCCATCCCACGTCCCCCTCTCTAGATGGTGTAAGGTTTCCCAGCATGCCGCAGCCCCTGAGAACATGGGAGCACCAGACATGGTGGCGAAAGCCAAGGGTGACATCAGCAACAACTGGCGCAAGATACCATAGAAACATCAATAATATTTCTCTTGGCATTTCAAATAAATCATATCATAGGTTAAAGAAGTCATTCTTAAGCTATAAACCAGTGAGAATATTGGTAATATTAGTGTAAGACAACCCATAATCACAACACCCACAGTCCTGTAATAATAATAATGATAATAATAATGATAATAGTAATAATATGTTACACTAACTGTTATAAAGCACAGTACAAAAAAGAAAAAAGAACAGATTTTAAATAGAGCTGCAAGCAATAAATATTTTTATTGTTGATTAATCTGGCAAATGTTTCATTGCTTTTTAGAAACAAAATGTCTGTTATAACTGCCCACATCAAAAAGTTTTCTTTGGCATTTCAAGAGATATAAAAGATAAAATATATTGATACATTTATAATTTTTTAAATAAAAGCACCATGTCCTCATATTTGAGAGGCTGGAACCAGCAAATGTTTTGCATTTTTATAGAAAATTTACTGAGATGATTAATAATGTATCAACATTGAATATTATAGTCATAGCTGTAATTACACTGCTCCATATTTTTCATGTTTCACACACACACACACACGCCTACACAAGACAACAAATGCCTTATAGTTGCAATATGTTAGATGACATCTCTCTAACTGGACACAGAGGTAAACAGTGACCACTTAAACGCTGCCCTGAGGGGGTTGGATACTTTGACCTCACCATGACCCCAACCCGACCATAACCCTGACCTTCATCTGACCTCCAACCTCTAAATTTAACCCTAACACCAACTCTCAGCCCGGCCTGCACCCTTCAACCTGACGGCCCGTGCCTCCGAGGCACATCTGCTTCGGGATCCAGCCTTTGAGAATGGAGAAGAAAGACAGCGAAATCTGACTCCCAGATGAAATCCACTCAATTTCTCAGTGATCCGCTACCGTGAGACAAATGTTGATCTTTCGTCACTGAAGCAGAAACAGCAGTGTGGCTCTGGCACTGGCTCCCTCCCAGAATGCATCACGTGCCAGTGGCTGTCTCCGTGGTACGCTGCTTTGCTGCTCGCTGGTTCATACTTTCAAGGAAAATTCTTCAGGCATGAAATTAGGCTTTGCTACAACGTCAACATCAATTGGTATTTTTGTCAATAAGACAAAAATAGGGATTTCATGGATCATGTATTTTATTTAAATTGTATTCATAAGGACACTTTTCATTGCAGATTTCTGGAATTAATCAAGTATAGAATATACCAACAAAGACATTGGGGTATAACATTCTGGGAAAAACTGATGCACAATCTTCAGTGTGGCTTTATAAAACAACTCAACTAAAACTAAACACAATTTGACCTCTTTAGCTCTTGTTGTGTTGCTCTGCAGTATTTAGACTGAACCAGTATTTAAAGGAAGGTTAACCTTGCTGAAGGGTGGTAGTATTCTAAAATTCATTGAAAATATGTAGTTGTCCCAATAATATCCACTCCTCTTTTAGTGTTCAGCTGTTCAGCCAACAAATCAAAATATAATCGGAGCACTCAAACTCACTTGTAAGGTCACATATTTATCTGTTTTTAAAACAATCTTTACATTTTCTATTCCACCAAATCTAATTACTTAGGTCTCCTGTGTTGAGCATTCTGCCATGAGACGGCCTATAGGCTCATCTCAAACGTGGTGGTCTTTTTGATACATGGGCCTGCGGACTGGCCCAGGAGCAAGAGAACAGAAATAAATTTCCCCTCCTTACCCTTCCCTCCCTCTTCTCCCTTTCCCCGTGTCCCTGTGACTCCCAAGCCTGAGCCGTACTTTTTATCCCAGCCGCGGAAATACTCCCCTGCGGCTTTTGGCTTTAGTTCCTTTGCGGCCTAAATCTCTGGACCCCTGAGCTAGCATGGTCCCAGTGTGCAATGGGTGGTCACCGGTGAAGTTGTAGACTTCCAGCATACTGAGAAATACAAGAAAGGGAGCACATTTTGAGAGAGGAGAAAAAAAAAGAATACCGCCGCATTAAGCAGACATCCTGTTAAAAAACCCTCCCTTTTTGAATCCAGATGCTCATATTGCATCTGACAGTTGTTGGGCGGTAAAGTTCAGGCTTTAAAGCAACTGGCTTTCTGTTTCTGTTTTCAGCTTTAGCCTCCTAGACTGTAATGAAAGCAAAACAGTAGAAAATTCCCACATTATTAAATAAAACATGTCGGTGGCCAGGGGCCAAACATTGTCACGCTAACAGGAGCAGAGCATGCAGTGATATTCGGCTCTCTTATGATTTTACCATCGTTGGGATAACAGATAATGTGTAAAGTTTGACAAACAATTAAGATGTTAAGAAAAATACATGTTTTATTAGATGCAAAACCTGCAAAATGTTCTGGTCATTTGTGACCCTGGACATGACATGAGAGCCATTTTTAAAGACATGAAATAAATTTTTACCTTCACAAACATGATATCTGGTGTCAATACTACACTTAAATGCTTTGTCCGTACCAAAGCACCAATCAATTTTTGCAGTCACGATAGCAGTCGGTCAGACTCCCCCAGGCCAGTCCAACCAGGGTCATCCAGGGGTCACCATTACAGCTCCCCCTGACCTTGGCCGTCAGTCTATTATAAGACAGCTCTGTGTCTGATTAAAATGTGGTACATGCTTTCCAGAAAAGATTTGAGTGTTTGGTTCTACTGCTTCATAGAATCACTTACAGAAGTCAAAAACTGAACTTAACCTGACAGTTTTCTAAACTCTTGTTAATCACCAACTGATATAGTTAAATAATTCAGGGCTACAACTAATGATTATTTTTTAATATTGATGAATTTGCCAAACATTTTCTCAGTTACTTGACTAATTGTAGTGTGTAAAGCATCAGAACATTGTAAAAACAAAAACAAAATTTGTCAAAGAAAGTGTTTACAATCACATTAGACAAAGAAAAGTATGATGAGCAGGGATTTATCATCCACAGGTAAATAAATAATAATATCCTGCCTATATTGAGCAATGTTTTTTTTTTAGATTCATATTTTAGAAGACCCCATGCCTGCGATGACAATGTGACCGATATTTATCAGAAACAAACACATTATTTTTTGTGTATAAATTATTTTGATGAAATTAAGCCATGTTTTTTCTGCCTTTCTTCCCATTTTGCTTTTTTGTGCTCTGAGGTAAAGTCTCCACCACCTCTCTCTCTCTCTCTC
>NW_023339785.1:7127439-7127702 GCF_004916995.1 Morone saxatilis
TCTCTTTCTTTCTCTCTCTCTCCTGACCTTATCAGAGGAGTCTGGTCCATGGAATGCAGATGGGAACAGATGAGCAAATACAAGACATGGCAAAGACAGAGACATTAATTACCCTTCTGAAATAGCAAATTTTCCAAGACCTGACTGGATAATTTTGAAAAAAAAAAAGATCACATCACATTTTTGGGCCAACCGTAATAATTTAAATGGGAGCAAATGTTTCTGCATCATTCTGATAGATGGCGTCTTTCATCCTCTTTTCC
>NW_023339785.1:7127802-7208435 GCF_004916995.1 Morone saxatilis
TCCAGCATGAAATGCACAGAAGCTACATTGTTCGAGATAACACTACTTTGAAATCCTCAGTATTGCAAAGGGAAAAAAAGAATATAGTACCTTGGGCATATGAGAGGGAAAAAAACATGCCCACCCCCCTCCGGTTCCCTCTCTTCCTGCCTGTCTTCTTCTGCCGGTATCCTCAACACCTTTCTTTGGGATTTACTTAGAATATGAAAGGATTGAAGCTACACCTGGCTTGACAGACACTGTGCTACTTTATTAAACCTCATGCGTCAAGTACGGCACCGTATTAAAATTGAAAGAGAGGCAGTGAGAACCCGATTCCTCTGGATAGACAGTGTGAAATCCTTGGTCAAAGCACCTCGGATCTGTGTCTCCTCGCACCCAGCTCTCTCCGAAGCACTGAGAGGCCCTATTGATATTTAGATGATGCTGTCGTAGGTAGGATAGGCATTTTTTTCTTTTTAAAGATATTGATTTTAAATTGCACATTAGGCCTATTCCACACTGCTCGCTATATCTTAAAGATGGGCCACTCCTCCCTTCCCGAGGCGCTGTCTTACGTGTGGGAATTTGTATGGATTTTTTGGGGCTTGTTTGCAGTGATGGGGGAGCGAATGCAATAAGTGCTCCATTACTTACACAATCTGTGAGTGCTCAGAAAATTAGTCACCACTGACCTCTTGGCCTCCCTCTCATACTCATTCGCAGTCAAAAGACCTGATGGGAATAAGAATAAAGTCAAAGTAATGGGATGATGCTCTGGCGGCTACGCAGCCCCCGCAGCATAGTCTGCACTGTGGGTTATATTAATAAAATCATTCACCATTTTGATTGATGAACGATGACAACTATAGACACAAGAACTGCAACATGAAACAAGTGTACGCAGAAAAGATAGCACCCATGTGAATTAACAATACAACATTGTGGCACCTCGACACCTTTTGATTAATGTAGTTTCAGTATTCTCTGCACTAACTCCACTGAGTGAGGTACTTTACATTTCCATATCTGCAAACATCATTAAAACTTTCTAAAATTGGATTCTGCCTGGTTGTCAGATTTGTAAAGTAACTCTAAGTTTAGCGTGTGCACAAGCAGAATGTCTGACATATGGTTAACAAGTCATATTTAATTTGTAATCATGAGTTAACATCACTTTCTCTACACTTGCCTCCTGAATTAATGTCAATAGAGTTAATATTGCTGGACGTGTCAAAAAGGGTGGACCAGACAGACACAGCAGAGTACTGTGTTCACCTGTGATTAATAACTTTTGGTTTTTCCCTTTCCATTTATCTTATTCCTGGATCCTTTTCCAGAATACACATGTAACTACAGAAACATCTCAGTTGATCACTATGGACATTAATAAGGGACCTGCTGGGAAAAAAATTATTATCTTATGAGGTTAAATTGTATCTTTGTTCTGAATTAATGTAGCATGTACATACAGCAGCCACAACCAAAAGTTATCATATTGATTGATATATTTTGGGTAAAATGGGAGAGAGTGTGACTTCTTTCATTTCCCTTTGCAGTGCTTTGTTATTGCTTTCCATTATGTTTTCTTTCTTTGTTTTGACATTCCACTTTGGTTTCATTTGTTTAAGCTGGTAGCAACTGCGTTTCTTCGTTCTTTGAGAGTGAGCTATAGCATCAGATACATACAACATAAAGGGGTTGGATCATGACATCTTTACTGTAACCATAGCTTACTGAACCACTAAGGAAATACAAATATTTTGTGCAATGACAACAGGTACAAGATGGTGCATAGCCATGTGAATATGCTGTGGTGGTGAATGGAGTGTGGTAGGTGTCGAAGGCATCTGGAGAAGGAGCTGTACGATATGGTAAAACATATACACAGGGAGAGTAAGATAGAACAAAGTCTGTCTGAGAGTTATTATTCATGATTGAGCTTTTAAATGAGAGATATAATTCCAGCGTTTTTACACTCCCAGTCAATCTGATTTATTTTCATGTTTCCACTTCATAATAAAACTTTTAACAAATAGCCACAGAGAATAACAAATATTCTCTGTGGTTTACATGAGACCCATAATCTCACAATACAAACCAAAGCCACCATGTAAACAAAGCAAGAGACTTCAACCAGCTACAACTGGCTTAAAATTGGCGCCTTTTGAACAACTGTGACTATAATATTTGAAAGGGTTTGTTCAAAATTTTATTTTGAAAAACAACTAAGATTAAAGAATCTCTCATAGTACAACTCCAACCGTGCTGAAACTGTTGTTTGCCCTGGGAATGTAGAGGAAATCAGTGCTGACCCACCACTTTGAACAGAATGAAAAGCTTTTTATCAAACTGGTTCCACTTGGTTCCACAGAATATACACAAAATATGCTTAGGTATTGGCTGTTGTTTTTGGGGGGTAGTTGGTCTCTGAGCTGCAGAGGGGTGATTAATAAACTGTTATGGCTGATGGGAAGCAACAGTCAGCATTCCAGTTTCCATCTCCAAACAAATTTTAATGGACTATAAGGAAAAGGTTTTGTGTGACATGACTAAACAAGACACGTGGCTGTTGCAGAATGTGATTTCTAGATACACAAAGGTTGTTTAAATCTTTTGCTGTTTTTATTTTATTTTAGGGTAAGAACCATGCTTATTGAGACATGACTTTAATCAAATTAAAATTTTAGGAATTTGTTGCCACTATTGAGAAGGGAACAAAGTTTTGTTTGGCATGTGTGACCAATAATTCAGTTAATATGTATCTTTGATACAGAATAAGAAACTTTTCATATGCAAGCAGCTCCAACTTACCTGCATATGGAAACTCATGCTCCACCGTAGGGGAGGAAGGGCAGGTGGTGTAGCACTTCCTCTGAGTTATTTTTAATGCAAATACAGTAAGATCAGCACAAATCGAACAAATGATGAGAAATGACCTGGCAGAAAGCTGTTTTCTCCCTCTGAGGTGATACCGAGGGAGGAGAAGCGGAGCAGGAGGGCCTCCATTCCCCTCCCTTTTCCTGTCTTTGCCTCTTTCCCTGTTTTTCCTCTCACTCTCTATCATTCTCTCCCTGTTTCTCCATCTCTCTCTTTCTCTGCTCCTCTCACCCCTATATGTCTTTCTCCCTCCCTTTCACTGTCTCACAATATGAAAGGCCTTGTATGTTCCCAGCCATACGCCCCCCTCCCAGTAAAAAAAAAGAAAATAATGCAAGACAAATCACAGTGATGCACTGCTTAATTTAATAAATGAAGCTTTAGAAACCTGATCACACAACACACTTGTCTCCATAAAGTAGCACAAGGGGACTGACTATTGCCAGATGCGGCTGGATGTATCTGAACAAAGAGGACACACACATGTAATCCCTTTGGGTTTGGGGCGACACTGTCTATTCGATGGGTGCCAACAGAGCGCTCACTCTATGTGACTGACTGTACTTTGACATCACAGGGAGTGGAGGAAAGATACTCCCTCTTTATGAAGAGTAAGATGGAAAATCCATTTACCCTAGCTGACTCATAACCAGGAAAAAAGCTTGTTTTAGCTTTCAAAGCAAATCCATGATGAAACTGCACTGTATGTATGGAAATGTGGAGGCCTAGATGTCTAGAGGGGAAACAATATCTGTCACAACTCTGTGGGGCTCCCAACTTGTTTTAAGTTAGGTGGTGAACTGAGCAAAAGGAAATCAGCTGCAGTTGGTCAACACCCAAATAACAGAGAAAGGCTCTCAGCATATGTTGCTTTTTTTGTTCCACCAAGGTCTATAATAGTGTCAAAGTGGACGTGTTTTATTATATAAACCTGTTCAACAATTATATAATATAATTCAAATAACAAAATAAAAGGTTCAAGAGTTCAATTTAAGACTTCATTTCTGGAACAACTAAGTTCCTATAAGTGCACCTCCAATAAAACAATGCAAGGTAAAATAAGATTTTTTTTTTTTTTAGAACTTTATTAATCCCAAAACAAGTTTTCCTTTTCACTCCTGAGATTGCTCAAAAATTAGTTACACACAAATAAAAACAATCGATTAGTAAATATAAAGTATTTTATAAGTACATGCTAATACAGAATAACAATAAAAATAAGATGAATTGAGTAAAAACTAAAATAAACTAAAATTGAAAATGAGTATTGGCAATGATATTGTAATGTAATAAAAAAAGTAATAATGCACATGATATTGAATAAGTAACATTGCAAATGACATTGAAGAGTAATATAGCACATGATACTGAAAATTTATATTACACATTATATTCATATTGTTGTTCTCAGTGTCCGATGTTTCAGCTGTTTGATGTTTGATGTCCACTGCTAGAAAATACCTCCTGTGACGTTGTGTGGTGCACCTCGGTAGTCTCAGTCTACGGCTGAAGGTGCGCTCATATGACTCCATATGACTCCAGCATGCAGGGGATGAGAGGGATCATCCATAATATTAGTTTCCTTTGCATCTTCCTCTCTGACACTTCCACCAAAGGCTCCCAGGACAATACAACAAGCATACAATCTGAGCATTAAAAAGAACACAAGAACAGGATTCCACCCGATCATAAAGTGCAACAGTGACACAAAAGGAACATAATATTCTGTGAAGACAACACCTGAACAGCAGACTGAAGAACAGACCACTAAAAAAGCATGAACACCATGATTCAACACCATCTCAAATAGGCTTCACTAAGCTGCACTGAAGTTCACTTCCTGTCTCTCTGCTTAGGATACTTATCTGAAATCTAACACAGAACATCTACAATTAATACGTAAATTAATACTCATTGCATGGCAGATATATCTGGACAATTGCTTACTTTATTCCCACAATAAGGTTCATAAGTAATGCTCTATACCGCTTACATACATAAATAAATACCTTTGAATTTTTTTAAAGGGAAGTAATATGGTGGGTCAGTGGGGCTGCTTCTGCTGACACATTGCATTTAAGATGAGAGGAGCATAAAAGCTCATTTTAGACTCCTATGTTAATCTGTACAGTTGTTTAACCCTTCAAGGTCCAGTGTGTAACATTTAGGAAGATTTATTGGAAGAAATTGAATATAATATGCATAACTATGTTTTCATTAGTGTATAATCACCTGAAAATAAGTATTATTATGTTTTTGTTAAAGTAGAATGAGCTTTTTAAATCGACAGATGCTGTGGGTTGCCTTCCGCGGAGGCCCGGCCAACAAAAACTGACTCTGGATAGGGCTATTCGCGTTTTTCGTGCATTTGGTGGCCACCATACCTTCTCCTTCACACTACAGCGCAGGATAAATCCTAAATCCTACACATTGGTGTACCTGGAGTCTTTAACCACCCGACACTTGTATAGTGCAGATTAGGTCATTTTTATTGCTTGCGTATGTTGTTATTAACAATAAGAAACATATTTTTGACATTTGTTGAATTTTTATAATAATTCATAGATAGTACATTTTGTTTTTTTCGTAGCATGTTTTATTTCAGGTTTATATAAGCCGACTATAACTTCTCATAGGCTGGCACCTACCAAACAAAAATTTGGCAGAAATCAAGCTTCTGGCTTCCCAAGTTGGAAATTTGTCTGTCTGTGGTTATCTGAGCTGTTTCAATGGATACAAGGTTTATGTGAACGGTGACAGAGAACCAGGACAGAAACGTTGTAGGTTGACAAACCAAAACAATTACCTAAAAGATGCTGGAACTGAGAATTCTTCTGTGTTTCTCATTATCACTCACATTATGATTTTAGCCCTTGCTAATATAAAAATGTTTATTAGTGCAGCTTTAAAGAATGTTTTTCTTACAAATTATTAGTTCATTGGACCCCAATTTCTTTTTTCATGAAAAAAGGACTTTAAGACTGAATTAAAGGTAACTTGTTCTGCATATGAGAATCCATATTTTCCTCCTTCAATGATTACATTGGTTTAGTGAATGAAGTATGTATGCCATGACTGAGAACGAAAGATCTGACGAAATTCCTTTGTCATGGGTGGGGAAAGACGATTATTTATGGTGTTGTTTTCGCTTATGTATCCCCTTAATTAAAACATATTGGCTTCCAAAAGCAATATATGAAACAAATTGCTTTGGCATGGCTGTGGCAGTTGGAGGACAGACTCTGCATATTGGCAGATTAACTGAGATGGGATTTGGAGTCTTTGAAACTACATTTGTGCTTTAGACTATGGTAATGAGGCCTAGCAGAATGATATCACCATCCCCAAATATTTAGTTTGTCATTTTGTGGTAACAGGCCCTTTTGTGTGTGCATGTGTGTAACATCAGCGCTGTGTGCATGTGTAGAGCAACTTTGAAGGGGTGGGTGAGCATCTGGGGATAGCTTTTACTCATTACATATAATTTTAGAAGATTACCTGTTTCATAAGGTAATTCTTATTGTAGAGTAGTTCGCTGAGATAGTATAGCTCCAATGTAATCTTATCACTTTCACTTATTTGAAATATTTTGCATTTCCAATCTGTAGCCTTCATTTAGATTTACAGATTACATTTAATGAAACTAGTGTAATCCAAAATAATTAAATTACATTTAATCACAGATTCAACAATGCTGTTTTCCTTACCTCTGCTATATATGGGTGTCATATGATCTGTTGTTTTTTAATTCTGTGTACAGTCTGTGCCTACATCTGTCTTGTTCATGGGAGTGCAAACATGTGTGTCTGTGTGTGTGTGCGTGTGCGCATCAGAGAAAGATGGTTTCAATTGGTTGACTGTGACAGTTTCAGCTGGGATCAGGAGGAGACAGTGAGACAACCTCTCCTCAAACAACAGCAAGGGGTGGCCATACACTGTGGTGATAATGGCCTCTTTTGAAAAACAAGAAGGCCATCCCCTCCTGTATTTTGGAGGGAACATGTGTTTGCCTGTCTCTACTTCTGTCAACAGCCTCCACTACAGTGGCAGAGACCATAGAGAGCTCTGCTCCTCGTGTGCCGAGGGGAGGAGAGCTTCCCTGTCAGGCACGGCTGATATGACGACTCATTTCACAGCAATGCACTGGTGTGGTTTCTCTGTAAACATGGGTATGAAAAATACTTTTTGGGAGGCAGAAGTTTGTGGTGAAGACGAAAGCATGACATTAGCCCTTAAAAAAAGAAGAAAAAAATGCCTAAATCTAAATTGGTAAAAGTTTCGGTTGGGTAAACCAAACTCTACCCCTTGACCTCGCTCTACCCCCATCTATGAGTCTTAGTCTTTCTGTTCTTCTGAGAGTGGATACTGAAACCAGATGTTTTTAACAGATAACAAATGTCAGAGGCAATAGCTGACAGCACACCTGGTACAGTACAGACAGGGTGACAGGCTCAGTTCATGTGAACAGTTTGACTTTCCAAACTCTTTTCTGATTATGTTTTTTTTTTACTGAATAATCGATCGATTGAAAACAAATCACAATGTGTGGTTTCATGAATGTGTCATAACACAAAACAGATGTTTATATTGCACTGATTTTCAAATACACAGACATCAAAGATGGACAAATTATATGCATTTTAGTTTTCAAATCACATTGTCAACCACAAGTCAAGTTGTTGAAGCATTTTTTGTGGTTTCAAAATCACAAACCTTCCCCACAAATTTTTAGTTTTGCTAGTGAGGGATGGCACTGTTGGTCTGTTGGTTGGTCAGTGAAATATTTTGACAACCGTAGGACTGATTAAGATTCAGTTTGGTACAGACATAACTTTGGTGGCCCTTTAATTTCATTTAGCGACCATCAGTCAAAGTTTTTAATACTTTGTTTACTACTGTTTAGTATTAGGAAAGATGAGCATATCAGGCTAAACTAAGATGGACGGTAAACATTATAGACCTACCTTCTAAACATCAGCATGTTAGCTTTATCAGCGTAATCATGCTGATAATTATTCCAATACTATATAAACACCTTAATATAGGAATTGTTATTTTTTTGTTACCTTAGAAAGAGCCTTTTATGTCTACAGATACCGATATTTGCCTACCATGGAGCTATGTTGACTTAACATGTTTCTACAATAGCCGAGAAGGGATAAACCAAACACTGGCTCTATATAGGGGCGTTTCCGCGCATTTCACATTTCAAGCCACCGTAGTTTCTCCTTCACCCTTGAAAGGGGCAACTACACCGCTAGATGCCACTAAATCCTACACACTGGACCTTTAATGTATTTTACAGAGAAAACACTGAAGAGTGCTGCTAAAGGATTGGATTACAACTAAGTCACATGTGTTCATACCGCTGTCACAGACAAATAAGGCATGACTAATATCACATTATTAATTTTCTATGTCGGTATTGACAGCCTGAAGTGACCCTGAACTATTATGAGGCACTGTCTCTGATCTGCGGTTTGCTTTTTCTTTAGGGCTGACATCATATGTACTGTATATAGTAATCCTCCCATTCTGATTAGGGCTTGTAGAGTGTTTGAGCCACCACAGAGACCAGTAGGGGAGGGTGGTCTGGTCCCCCAGTCTCTGATGATTGATGACGTGTCTTGTGACACTGACAGAGAGGGATCAGCAAAACAACCAACAACTTCTGCATAACTCAGCTTGAGCCAGACGCCAGCCACGCTATTGTGTCATCAACACTGGCGCACACACACTGAGACACTAGTAAACACATCCGCCCACCAACTCATACACACATATTGAGTCACTCAAAGGGATGGGGTTGATTTATTATTGCTGAAACATAGTTTCTCATACATTATAACCGAATGCTGGACATGTTTGCACCCTAATACGCTCTTATAAAAAGATGATTATCTTCTGTTCTATATGGATTGGATTACCCCTCCACCTGTGCTCCCAAGCTCTCAATTTTGGCTGTCTTCTCTCCAAAATCAGCTTCAAGCCACCTGTTCTGATGACCATAAGGGTCCCTGGGAACGAAGAACATCCACTGCAAAAAATATCCATCTACTAGACGGCCAACCATCAAGGCGTGTAGTCTAAGAATTGCACTTTAAATTTAATAATTCTTAAATGGAAATCTGGTTTCACACAACTTGAGGCTTTTTTTCATGATTTTGTTCCTATTCCCATAACCAATAATAACGCTGTACTCACCAAGTTAATAGTTAAAAATAACTAAGACGAGGCAAGAAGCACAAGAAGTCAGACAATAAGATTGTCTTCAAACACATCCCTAGGGTAACCAAACTTAGCAAAGTTATTGTCAGTGGCCAAAACTATCTAAATAAGACACAAACTGTTACACATCGGCAATCTCTTTAAAACATCACTTCCAACTCAGGTCATCAGAAATATAACAATTATTTTATTAAACACAAGCACATTCTAAAGTTTCAAAGTATTTAATCAAGGTGTGATATACTGCAGATTTAAAATGTAGTAATAATAATAATATGGACTTTTTTTGCAGTGTTCACTCATAAATCATCATTTTTCAGTTCCACTCTTGCAGCTGCCCAGATGTTTGATTTACAACTTTAATGTCTCAAGTGACTTTTATTTTATGGAGTTATCAATTTCTCTGCGTAAAGAACTCTAACAAACTCCTGTGATAACTCCTAGCACATATAGAGATGACATTTAAAGAGCTGGCCATTAACAATATATCTGGTTGCAGTCAGGATGGACCATTTTATTGCTGAGTGCATATCAAATAATGGCGTCTGTTGGCACATGGATGTGAACGGGACACATCAATATCATAACAGCCAGCGGGCCACATAGACCATCCCAGGGTTGCTCCCATTTGGCGCCAGCCATACAGACCCAGAATTCCTCACTTCATAAAAAATTGTTCAGGCCCATTCACAGTGCCTGGTAATCAATACTACCGGCACAGCTGTTAGACCATAAAACGGGCCTTAATTTGGAGACAGCCCTTTCCTCTCTGTTAGTAGGCTTCAGTCTGTTGTAAGATGTTGGCTAGCTCACCTAGACGTGGGTAAAGATGACAGTGACAGGACCACTGTGCAGTCCAATGTGATGAAGAACTCATTCTCGCCCTCACTTTAAACCTGATTTTATAAACCTCCACTAAAGAGAATATGTCATTGATCTCTTTTGCAGGACCCTATCAGGCAACGAGGTTACTGTTATTTGATTCAGTTTGATTTGAACTTTTAACAAGTTATTTTTGTGATGCATTTTATGACATTGAAGAAATGCTAATTAAAATGATTATAAATGATGATGGATAATTATACCTTAATTGTGAAAGTATCCCCTGAAGTGAATACTTTTCCTGGCCAGTGTTTTCTTCTTCACAGAAAGCTCAGCAGTGAAATACTGTACTACAATGCAGAAGTGCAATCTGATACGTTTTAGACGAGACCTTGAAGTAGGCCAGAACCACATCTATCAGTGACTAAATCTGTCCTTGCATTCTCGGGGAAGACTCTCAAGGATGAAGCAAGTCTTCAAAAGCATCTCTCCCTTTTGATGTAAACTTCTGTGACTGGTAGGGTGCCTCTTCAGCCCCGCCGTCTTTTAATTGATTATGTGAGGCAGAGGGCACTGTGTTGTAAATGAGGTGACAGACAAAGACCGCAATGCTCAGTAGCTTCACCCTCTGTTATTTTCCGCTACAGTGGCGGTTAACAGTAAAGAAAATCTCAATGTGTCATTCGAGGAAAAGGTCATGGGAACATTCAGTACTAAAAGGAAATAATAAGAAAAAGAGCAACATGTTGTGTGCTATAAAAATATTGGAAAATGATTCCCAACATTTGTCTTATTCACTGAAAGCACTAATACAAACGGAAAAAAAAATGTTTTTGTCCTTTAAAATAGAATAATATATTTTCTATTTTTCTGACAAGAGAATATTACTAATTAATGAAGCTGCCTCAATTTCATGGAAGACATTCCAAATCTCCTGTCATGTCATGTCTCCATGTGCGTCATAGGCACATAGTGCACACACACGTAGCATTGTCCTTGGGCACTCACTAGCAAAACAAGCAGAAGAGTCTGGACCTGCTTTTTCCCCTGGTGGTAAAAGGAACGTTGTTGCTAATAGACTGCAGTGGTGGAAATAAAATAAATCTTTAGATTCCACCCGCAACTCAAGGCACCATGACATTTGACAGTCTCTTATGGTGCAGAAAAAGACATGTTTGGAGTCGAAAAATTCAATTGTGGCGTATTGATTCCTCAGCTGTCTGTCATTATTCCCAGATTGATTGACAGGAGGAAATTGGTTACGTTAAGTATTTCATATGTTATAGGGGCTGACATTTGTTTGCCTGCTCGCTATGTCAATGTTGTTGGAGAGATCTGTAGCTTTATGAGATAGCATTATACACTGACTGTGGCTTTTGTGTGATGTTCCAGTGTTTTTCCTGACATAATTTAAGATATATTAAAAACCAGCAGGATCTCGAGGTGTTTAATGCCAATATTATTGTCTTCCTCCAGGGGATCATGTATGTTCATAATCGGTGGCAGCCATGTGCATGCGCACCTATGTTCACTGCAATCTGCACAAGTGCGCACACACACACCTAAAAATATATATACTCTGCATGCTTTCAGGCATTGAGAATGCCAATGACAGTCAAATGGAGCTATTTTGATTGAACTGTGTTGACACTTTGCATAAGAAGAGAGCGCAGTGACTTCATCATGCTGACAGTTGGCTCACCTGAGCGTGGACTCTCTGTGGTATTTGATCCACATTAGCACAGACGTATCTCTATTTTTGAATTCATGTCAACCTGCATGGAGTGCCAGTTGGTTGAGGTTTTATATTCCTGATCCAGATGCTGTCAATCATGGAAATGTATTCAGAAGTTTTAAGACACTCTCTGGTAATTATTATACTGTCCTTTCCGCATTATTAGGCACAGCTCTGCTTCTTTTTCTCTCATTGGAACTACCTCCACAGTATTTATTCTTAATGGGATCAACTTGAGGTGCGGCTTTGTTTGCTGGAAAATAGGCCCAGAATTGATTTGATTTTTCAACTTGGTTGTATGTTTTTCATAAAATCTAACACTTTCACATTCAATAATCTCTTACCATGTTTTTTTTCCCTATTTGTGACTGTTTGTAATGTAATGCTACTGTATTTGATGGTATTCTTATATGAGGTTGATCTTCGGGGGGCTAATAAAGTTATAACGTGGTGAGAATAATATAAAAACAAATCAAACTCGTCATTTCAAAGACCAGCGAACCCATAAGCATTTGTATTAATCTTTAACCCAGCAGAAAATATTGTCATATTATATATCATATAATACGTCAGACTGATTTTGGGTTTGAAGAATGTCAGCTTCTTACCTCTTCAAGCAAATTGCACTACTGGAGGCTATACACACGATTAGTCACATGTTAACATTCACCTTGGCTGATAATTTTGCCTGCTGGCTAATTATCTGGCTACAGTTGACGTGCCAAATAAAATAGGAGGCTCCTGAAGTAGGTTTTCAAGCTGCAACTTGTAGTAGAGGCTGAAAGACAAAAAATATTGTGTGCACACTTCAAATGAGCCATCTCAGGCGAATACATACATATTTTTTACACATAAAACGCTCCGCAGGACAAGGAAAGACACACAATTTAATGACTTTGCAGTTATATGAGTCGTATGACACAATTATTTCTGACCTTCTTATTACAGTGACATTGTGTCTGTTTATTGTTTAAATGTAGATTTTGGACAAACAGACCCACTTTAGACAGCTAATGTTACACCATTCTCTGTGCTTCCCCTCTATTGGCTATTTCACAGTTATTCTTTGCTGGTCAAACGCAAAAGCAAATGTTTAGATTTTACTTGCCCATCCCTTATGCTACACTGACAGAAGCACTGTCCATATAGATCTCCAGTGCTTGGTCAACATCAGCTGTTAGCTGGACTGAGCAGTGGTGAGGTCAGTGGATCAATAGTACGACCATCTCCCAACATATGACCATGTTTTCAATGCAAACCATTAAATTCCCCAAAAAGTGTTAATGGTTAATATCGGTTATTTGTGTAAACAGAACTTCCCAAATCTGTGCATAGACCTCTGTCATATGACTTTTCATAAATTTGTCCTAAAAGTAGTTTGCTGGCAATTCTGGAAACCCTAGAGCATTGTCTACCCAAGCTGAACCAAACATCTTATCGCTCCACAGCAGCTCATCCGTAGCCTGGAGCCACTCTTGTTGGGTTTAGTATAAACCTGCCTTCCTCTACTGTTTGATGGACATCACCAGGTGTTTGACTGGCTCAAGGGTGCGGCGGTCTCTTTAGTATAGCCTGTTTCATTGTTGTACTCTAGTTAAAAACATTGCTTTGTGAGCACATGATAAACAGGCCTTGGGCTGGAACAATCTGACTGTGGTGGTTTCCCCTTTGTTGTGTTTGCTGATGATTTTTCATGTGCCAAGTGCTGTGGTTTTAAATTGAAAACTTTAGTTTGTTAAACTAAACTAAACTAAACTGATAAATAGCACTATTCATTCTTACTGTATACCATTAATTAGATGCAGTGTGTGTTCATGGGCCAACACTTTGCCGCCATCTGCTTGATAAATGTACAAAAGTGAGGGCAATTAGTATCTGTCCTGCCCTGTCTGATGATAATGTATCATCAGTTAACGTGCTGAACAGAAACACTGTTTTTTTTTTCAAAGGGAAATCTTGTTTTGACAGTGCACATCAATGAGTCTGTTATCACTGTATCAACTGCCTTTTATCTTATCTTTTTGTGTGGTTTGAGTTGTTTTCTTTCCCCCTGCCTTTGTTTGTTCCTTTGTTGAGAAATTTTAGTGTTCACTGCTCACTGTAAATCCCCTTTTTAAATTACAGAGATGTTGTTAATCCAGGACGTATGTATTAAATGTTAAAATCTTGACAGTGATTTAAAAAAAAGTTGTTTTTGATAATCCAGGGTGACACGGATGATTACAGGAATACAAGCTTCCATTAACTGGGCTACCATATTATTGCAAAAACGTTTACTCAAATAAAAGCAGATAATAATGAATAGTAAAAACTTTCAATATTTCTTTATTCAATCAAAGAGCTCCATCAATCTATAACAGTGAAAGCATTTTCATTAATTTAAATGGGGAAAACAGACAGGGAATCATATTTTACAAAGAGAAACACATTTGACAAATCTTAGTTGCTATGGACAGAAGTGTCAAATGCATGTAATGTTGATATAAATTGATATATTCAAACAAGATATCAATAACAACAACATTCCTTTTACAGCACACATTAATCACTGCAATGATCACATGATGACTGGACATCAGGCCTGTTCTGACTCGAGGCACATTAAAGATTCATATGCCTGTGGGATGTAGAGGGTCTGAGAGATGGTTTGTCGTTACTAGTATGTGAATTCTGGAAAACCTTAAGTGGGGGAAATGTATTTCATGTAATCCCTGGATTAGCATAGCAACCTGCTAATGGCCAGGAATGGACGCCCTTCTTTCAGTTTTTGTGTCCATTTAACCTGAGGCAACATGGTGGGTGGACTGGTTAGAGAGAGGGAGAGGGAGGAATTAGACCACCAGCTGCTACATGGAGGCTTTAGAGGAGGAGGTGGGCAACAACTTCAAGCTGGGACTCGTCCCTACATAATGCTATTGTTGGCTACAGCAGGACTTAAAATTTAACAAACATTTATACACTTGTGTGAATTCACTGCAACTGATGCTGTAATGCAGATTAACACTGAAAGATGTTAGATCTTGCTGGGCAACATCACAAGAAACAGTGGAAAGGAGTGTTATAAGAAATAATTATACTGCTCAGACAAAAAATGCAATAAATATGACTTAAATTATGGATGTTTATTTACTAATACTGACTTTGGGATAATTTTAAACAGTTATTAATTGCAATATGTGGGTTTTTCTCCTTCAAGACTGTGCAAAAACCTAAGTACAAAAAAAAACTTTTACAAGCTGCCGCCTACAATTAAATGATCTGAAAAAAAGAAAATCCTCATGAAATGTTATATGACAACAGTTTATAACCCATTAAGACTGGGATTCTCAAGCTTCCCCAAACGTTAATGATTAGATATATTGTAATTTGTCATGGCGTCTCATGGCTAGACTAAAGGACTACTTTTAATTTGCATTCATTTTGGTTTTGTAATCACTCATTACCCTGTTGCTATATTTACAGAACACTTTGCACAACTTGTTACATTTTATTATGTCATTTCTTGAATAAACTACACTGTTTTTATAAGAAACACATGACCTGGATGAATAGTGCTGTTTCAGTCTCTCACTCCACACACATACTTTCACATAAATATCCTAATTTGGCACAGTTACCTTGCACTGTATGTCACAGAGATAAGAAAGTCTTATTAGTATAAAGTTGTCTTGTCAAATATTCCCCAATCTGTCTTTCTCAAGAAGAACAGAATGTGTATAAAAAAGTAGTATTCCTGTGAGTACACTAATTGCATACTAAAGTGTTGAGACAACTGCATGCAAATTTGTGGTCAAACTCTGCTGTGATCTGGCACTCTGTGGCCCAGAAAAACTCAAATAAGTGGCCTCTCAAGTTTTCTCACTTGAGTCGTCAAAAGTGCTCGAAGGGTTTTCATCACCAATCACCACACTGATCTCTTTGCATTCACGCAAAACCAACAGAAAAAAGAATATGACAGTTGGATCATAGCTGTCCACAAACGATGCCTCAAGGCTTGAAGTGTGAGTTCGACCAAGCGTAAAATGTCAGGCAGGGAGCTTCCAGGGAACGCTCGTTGGCAGGACAAAGTGGAAACCCAGCTCCATGTGAGGGGAAAGGGAGAGGACGTTTGGTTTGTACTTTGCGGATGGCTCCGCGTTCCCCTCAAATGTCATCCAAGACAGTCTTGCAACACTCCAACCAGAAACAGAAGTTGTAGCCTATATTTTAGCCCGGTGATTATTTATGTACCTGCCATGAATTTTCACTCAAGCTCGCCGTGTACCAAAACCTCCCACATCTCCCCCAAAACCAGATGGAACAAGGCAGAGTAACCGCAAAAAGCAGCAGACTCTCAAGATTCTCCCTTTCTCAAGTTATGAATTCACCATATGCTGTTCAAAATTATACTTGTGAATCTAAAGGCTGAGGTTTGTTTGTGAGAAGCTCTATGAGAATAAACACTGCAATCCCTCTTTAAGTCCTCAATCAATCTTATCGGGTAGTAGACTGGATTTGCATGATAAAAACAATCAAATTTGTGGTTTTGACAGATGATTGCTCATGGTATCCGGCACCAACTGCTTTTCACAGCTAATGCTAATGCATTATCCACAACTGCAAGAGCAGCATCATACACTGGCTTCAGAATCCATTAATAGTATATTCCTATTGAAAAAGAAATCTCAAGCACCATAATGTTACTCCATCAGCTTATCCTGTTTCTGCAAAGCAACGCTGTGCACTGAAAATACACCATCACTGACAGAGAGAGCCTAATCCAGTGATTGGTTTTACCTTATCACACAACTTAAGGAGTGTACACTTCTAAGCTGACGGATTGAACCTCTGTTCGATACAGGTTTGCAAAACTGAATCTGTTGAGCCTCCAAGATTTGATATGGGTATTTAAAGCTCTGTGCGGCATTAACCGCGGAGCACAACAAATAGCCTGCCTTTTAACAGGGCTAGGGAATCCCGGGGCCAGTTGGGATGCAAATTGAAATGATCCAAGAGTGGATTGAGAAGGTGAGGGTGGGCTCGGATGGGGCTGCGGAGGGTGGATGTGGGAGTGGTGAGGAAAGAGGGCTGTAGGAATGTGGGAATGAGACGAGGTGGTGTGAGGCTTGCGGTGAGGGCTGTTGAGGTTCTGAGGAGTTAGCTGCGATTAGCCCCAAAGACTGACTTATGACTTGAGTGACAACTATATAGTAACAAAGAGCAGCGGAGAATGCACTGCCACCTTGTTCCTGCCCACCTTCTCCCCCTTCCCACGCAAAGGGTGACAGTCATTTGGTCAGCAAACAGTGGATCACTGCTTAGCCCTCCTCTGTTGATGTGTGTGTTTGTGCTGGTGTGTGTTCCAGTATGACTGTCAACAGTTCAAGAGGGCTGAGAGCAGATTCCATGCTTAATGTTGTAGCAACGCATTCACCATGTGATGATTCATGGTTTTATCCTGAATTACATTATAATGATGTAAAATCAACATCAGTGCTGCTGATCAAGCAGCTGTAAGATTTCGCCTCGGGCCTTTGTGATACGACAGGACGGCATAGAGACATCATTTTTCAGAATTATCACTGATCGTAAAATCGTTGTGGCAGAGGATATTCTTCCGCGGACAAGCAGACAGACTGAATTGAAAGCATGTTGGCAAATGTTGGGAGAGTGACTGAGTTTAAACGATACGTGATAATCAAAACCATGCAGAGCCTTGGCCAGAAGACACTGCAGCATTAGTGCAATGGAACCACAGTATAAGTCGTGCATGCTTACATCATTAGGTACACAGTCTGCGGACGAGAACATCTGACACCACTAGAACAAATGGGATTATTTTGATTCAAAATTGCCATCATGTTGGCACCTACAGTGCAACATCACCCCGGGCCAAAACTCGCTGACTGTCGTTCAATGTAAACTTTCAGGCAGCCATTTTAATTGTTGATGCTATCGTGCCAGTGTAAGGACGTGCCAGTGATGTCATTATATGTGCACACACACTTACCTACACACACACACACACACACACACACTCATTTGTAATTTTCTAAGCAGCGACTGACTAATGATCAGAGAGTGTAACCTGTATACTTTTCATCACTGTAATTAAAAAGGGATAAATTAACACTGTGGACATGAAAAGAAGAAGCCTCCCCCATTGACCCTCTTAATCAAGACTGGAATGATCAGCCTAACTGGGACTTAATTGCCTTCTGCTGTTTTCTTCCAGCAATAATTTGGTTTGCATTGGCTACACTGTGCCACTGAAGTAAGCCAAGCCCTGTTGGCCCAGCTAAGGCACTCTGTTTTGGTGGGTGCGGGGGTAGACGGGAATGGGGTGGAGGGGGTAGATGGCAACGCACACGGGGTGACTCATGATCAGGAGTCCATGGAAGTCAATGTAAGACTATAAAGAAAGCAGCTTCCCTCTAGGGTGTGGTGAGGTTTAAGGGCTTTCACATACAACTTTAAAGAGCCCAAGTTTTAAATCCTAGGATATACTGTTAAATCACATGGGAGGCTTATTGTTTTCAAGGCTTCACATATAAGCGCCGTTAACTCTCTAAATGCCATTGAAACCAGCCCGATGTATGCTCATTATAGAGCATGAGCAATCATCAGCAGGGCAGGTGTGAGTGAAATGCGCCTGTGCTCGAGCACACAGTTCATGTCGCTCTGCTATGTTTACAGTTATCCAATATCACATTACGTTCTGTTGAATAAGTGACTCTCACCCCTCCCGGGTCTCCCCCTCCCATCTGAGCGTGTCCATATATGACTGAGCGTGCGTTCATATGACCACCAGCTCGTTGAAACCACCCCTGACATCACCGTGGGCTTTTTGCTGCGTGTGCAAAACCATCCAACGGGCTGAGATGGAACCCTTTTCATTAATCTATCATCAGCTGCGACTGAGGCTGTCTGCAAGGCAATGCTGTGTTTTTGTCATGCTGGGAATAAGATGAGAAGAAAATAAAAAAGAAATAACATGCGTGGTCGCAAAGACATTCTGACAACCTTTTCGAAAAAAGTTTGAGTATTTTAAGCCAAATGCATTTAAAAAGGGCTACAGTAAGTAATGCATGGATATATAAGACAAAGTAGATCTAATTCTTTTTCAGGATAAGATTTGACATCCAGACAGAGCTAACTGGTGCAGATGAAACCAATTTCCTCTCATTTCTTTGTCTCTTTGTTTTGTTGAAATGAGATATTCTCTATGTGAATGAAAGTGCCTCCGACCATTTCAAAACTGTTACAATTCTAAGAAGCGCACAAAGTCTAAATCCAGGACCAACAACACAACTGCAAATCTGCAGACAAAATCCTCTAGAGGTGATTTTCACTTACTTTTGTTGCATTTTTGAACATAAATGTCATTTTGACGATCAAACCTTTATTTTCTTGCTTGTTTTCATTTAACCATCCACAGCTCATCCTCCCCCGTGTGGTGTGCTGCTGAGACAGTGTCAAGAAGTAAGATATGATTGTATCATCAGATATTGATCGCAGCCCCAACCTGCTCCATAGCCTGGTATTGATTCCGCAAACTGGTGCAGGAGGCCTGAAATTGGTCCTTGCAGTGAATTTCACCAGCACAGTGTTTTTATTTGTCAAGAAAACATTCATGCACTGCTCAGCCGTGTCAGTAGTGCCTGCCTGCTCTTTTGTGCTATGCTCGTCTTTCTGAAGCCTCTAAAATGGTCCATAGCTTTCACCAAAATATCTATTTACGTGTCGCTTGCTCTGATGCTTTTGATTTGCTAAGCACAGGTGTGATGCATTAACAGTCGCAACCTTGTGTTTATTAGCTTAATATAAGATTTCACTATTCAGATGTAAGTTTTAAATTTAAAAAGCCATTTACTCTTACTCCTAATTTTGACCATATTCAAGGCGGTGAGGACTAGAACGACACAAAAAAAAAAAAAAAATCAAACCTCTATACAAAAATACTGAATCGTTTACATGTAACTGAGTTGTTTGAACTAGCTATCCTTAAGTTATTAACACCTACATTTCAAACAAATGGTGAATGAATGAATCATACAAAAACTGAATACAATGTCTGCATTTCTTCTTAAATGGCAGCACATACATTAGATCTCTTTATTTCTTCAGCTGCCTTATATCTGATGGGGTAAATGCTTTGGATCTGTTCTGCCAGCATGTGGCATGGCATGCGTCTCACTACAATTCATTTCACTGGAAAATATAACTCCATTGTAGAAATCTATCCATCTAAAAACTGAACTGCCGCAGTGTTGGGCAGTCAGTTGAGCTTCCAGCTCTTCTTCAGTGACTTTAATTTATTTTGAAAAAAGATTATGTAAGACGTTTTAGGCCTTGATCTGTCTGATCTGAAGTAGGTTTGGCTGCAAGTCTGATGCTGAAAACAGCTACACCACATTGGATCTTTTGCTTGAATAAACATAAAAAACACTGAGGAACAACATAAAATAAATTAGCACAAACACAGTTTTGTCACATAAATGATTCAACAGGCATTTTGGTGTTTGTAGGATTATTAGATAGAGAATTTTAGGATGTTTGAAAGACATTGTGCCCACTTTAATTTCTTTAACATGTTCTGTAAATGCTGAAATGTATCATCATAATTTAGGAAATCAGCATTTTCTTTTCATTACTATTCTGTTCAAAATTGAATGGAAAATATTCGAAACATTTTTGGAAGGAGCATTTTCTGTCTGATGATAGAGATAAGCTGTATACCAAAACCTAAGGAATTTAACAGAGCTTTACCATCCACACCCATAATCCTTCCATACAGTAACACAGTAGAATTAGTGCTTTCAACACTGCTGATAATACCTATTATTCCAAGGAACACCAACTAAACAACATGACCCTGCTCAGTCTAATGAAGTCACTAATTTAATATGCCACTGTGCTTTGGTGGCAATAGATTCAAAATCTAATCTGGGCCAAAACTGATTAGGCCTATTAAGTGGTAATGGAGCGGGGGGCACTTAGCATGCTTGGAGGTTAAGCACCTTTATCTAAGGCGTGGCTGCTCTTTTGTTGTCCTGTTGTTAAGCTGATTGCATAGCTGCAACCATCTGTCTACTTGTGTGGTCTTCGTCTTCCTTCAGATTCTCCAAATGTGTTCATTGTAACACTGATATTCACATGCTCAAATTTTACAAATACACTCTTGAGGAGGAAGTGCCATTTGAAATGTCATAGTTTGCAGGCAAAAGTGAAGAAAATGGAGAATAGCTACATTTATAAATTTGTATAAAAATGTATAAAAACCTGTGGGTTTGACGCCTGTCATCTCACAGTTTGATATTTGTTGTCGAGTAGAATAATCATTTGTAGAAGGGTGTGGACAAAAAGCTGGACACCCAAACCAAATCATATTAAACTCTAATAAAAGTGTAACAAATGTAGGAAGGCTGAACATAAATTTGAACCATTAACACATGTCATTTTGACGGATAACATAGTTTATCAGAGACACTCATAAATAACATTAATGAAACACTGTTTATATAGTGCAGACTTCAACTTAATCAAGTGTTAGGAAGAGCTCTATGTACTAAAATATCTCCAATGGCAACAGCCTATTGCGTTGTACTTAAATAGTAAAATAATCTTTCAGCCTCTTTTGATGTGTGACTGATCTGCCGACCAGCACAACCTGAAGGCATTCCTTACCCACAGAGCTGGCTGTGGATCCTCGCTCTCTGCCAGCTGAACGCTCACTGCCACGGCACGTTTTCCTCTCACTCCCAGAAGGCCTTGACACTTTTTTGGCATGTATGAAGGATGGATCACGGGGCATAAAAAAAGACAATGTCCTGCAGTGTTGAAAATTTATGGCTGGACAGCTAGCGCAGACCCATATGTTTAGGAGGGGCCATTGTTAAAGCAATCAAATACATCTCAATTAAAGCCTTTTTTCTCCCAGTAATACCTGCTTTAATTTGATAGGCTCAAGACAGACATGCCAGACTGCAGCAGGAAAGGCATTTAAAGCCTCTGACATGGTTTTTATGTTATGAGTTATATCTCCTGTGAAATTTTTCAACTCAGACCTGATTCTTTAAAATGCTTAAAATATTCCAAAAAGTGTACAAAAAATAAAAAGTGACTTTATTGAGCATGGGACAAAAGATCTTTAAATTGCAAGCTTATGGGATTTAAGAAGTTAGTGCAGCTTTAATAAAAAATAAAAGGTCTATTGAAACAATTAAAATCATTTAATTAATGAATTTATGCATTAAACAAAACATACCAGGGTGGATGTGTGAACCCTAATATGTAAAGGATCTAGATTTCTTCATTCGAAACATACGTTTTTAGTTTTATTATCATGAATACATTTTATTTTGGTGGGGATATGATAGGCTTATGTCATCTTACCTAGACAATAGTGCTTCATATATTTGTCTTTTATAGGAATTTGTTTGTTATTAGGAATCCAATAGTAGATTTGCAGGGAAATCACAGGATGACGGTGGGACAGTTCACACATCTAAAGCAGGTACCAGGTGCCATCTACTGGCAGCTCAAGCTGGTTCTTCCTTCAACATGCTGCTTCTATAAAATGTCCACATTCTCATAGAGAAAGTACTGAGTGTAAAATACGCTGAGAAAAGTGTTTTAATACATTCTAAGGCCTGAATGTTTTCATATTACTACTTAAATTTATTGAGTGCAAATTATAAACAGGTCTATTTGAGAATAAAATTACCAACACATGGAAATAATGAATTTTTCCTACATTATCAAGGCAAATGGAGAGAAAGACATGTGGACTGGATAAAACAATTACACGATGCAATAGATACGAAAATCTTAAAACAAATAGATCATGTTGTATGTAATAAATAATTTTTAAACTAGTGTGATTTGATATTAAAATTAAATGATATATAGTAATTTGGACACAAATGTAAATACATTGATCCCAACAGTCAACACTTCACCCTAAATCATTAGAAAATGTTTTTGCTGAAAGATGAAACCAAAATTACCTAAACATGAAAAAGTAAATTTGCTCAAACAAGCCAAAACCAAACAAAAACTATACAGTTTAAATAGTTCTCCTCAGAACTCAATCAATTCCCATCCCCAGCCGCTTCAGTGTAGTCTCATAAGATTTTGAGGCTGAAAGCACAGACACGGAGCAGCTGAGCACCATCCTGTCTGTGACTCCACCATGTGACCCTGCGGCCTGTCTCTCCAGATGGCCACTTTTCTGTCTGCCTGTCTGTCTGTTTGTCTCTCTGCCCCTCCCAGCTCCACCCAGCTGAGCCAGTCACCGAGCGGCATGGGAGCGATTCCTCTGACAGCTTGCTGAGCCCCGACTGCTAACCAGCACCAACGTATCAAGACGGCCCGGGTGTGTGTGTGGGGTTAAAGCATGTGTGTGAAAGTTTGAATGTGTTTTCACAACGGGTTATAGACAGCTGATACCAGTGCCACTGTCATTTTGTACTAAAGTTGCTGACGGCTGTTGTATTCTGCCAAAATTGTTTCACATTTTACCATTTTTGTGTCGGAAAAATATCAAGGATTACACTGCTGCTGCAGTTTTTTGAAGCAGAATGACTTATTGTTTAATGGCAGGACAAACTTTGAGACATAATACTCCCTTTAGGAAAAGAAGAGGACACACTGGCAGACAGATAACTGATGCTTCACCAAGACAAACATCAGCCTAATATCCTGATATATAGTTTAAATATATTGCCTGCATAATTTGTGTTAAACAATTAAAAATGAAATGCATGTAATGAAATGTATCTTACTCCTATGCCGATATTAGAAAAATAATTAAGCCTGTGCACAGGTATATAGAACCTTTTGTAGGTTATTTTTACCGATGCCATTTTACATGACCCTGTTTTGTAAGATGACTCTGCCTCTTACAAGGAGGAGAGATGGCAGTCCTCAGGTGGGCGTCCTCCTCACGTAAGACAGCACAGACCACGCCCCCGACATGGAGGATCTCCTTCGAGATGCGTTTTTATCGTTTCTGGACTTAAGTGTAGGCCACTTAACTATCTAAGCTTTCGTAGTGATCATCCCATTTATCTGGGATTATTGCAGTGAATTTACTGTTTGGTCTTCTTCCAGGCCTAAAATGTCAAGTCCAAAGTCATGTATGCAGTAGCTTTATTCGGTAAGACCTTCGCAGATCCGTCCAAAGCTGGTAGCAGTTGATCTTTGGATAGAGCATGAAATAAATAAATCCTCTTTAGCAGATCAATATTCATCCTATTTAATGCTGGATGTGAAACTGCTGGATTTGAGGTGGTAATACTGATGTACAGCTAATCGTTGGAAAATAAGCAGCGGGGCTTTGCGATTCTCCAGCAGATAGTTTAAACAGGAAGCCGGATGAGTAAATGCCGATTGTCTAGGCAGTGAGAAACCTGGTAGTGATTACTTGTAATTTATACCTTCCAATTAATACGCAGAACGTCTGGTTTCGGAGTGGGAGGGGATGTAGTGTAAGGGCTCGTTTTGATGAGTGTGTTATTGAAGCAGGAAAATGAGCCGGTGACACATTTCCTGCTGCAGTTTCACAGTAATGACATTGTACACTAATGATATTAGTTGACACATGCTTGTATAAATAGAGAGAGGGGAAGGAGGGATGTGAGGTTTCATTATTAATCTTACTCCTTGTGCATTTCTTCATACAAAGAACGAGCGAGAGGACATGACCTCTGGCTGGATTGGGTTTTGGCATGCAAGAGGAACCGACTCTTCCTCCATGTGTAAATTCACTCTGTGGTAACAGCACTAAAGCACCTGTGACAGAGTGTGACAGCCCTGTGGACTCTCAAAGAGTTTGCAGTGCACCCAGCATAAGGCCAGTTCCCATAGCATAAAATACATTAAAGCATCAAGAACTTGACCAGTGTAATTTATTGCTGAACTCTCTGTTCCCTGTTGTGAAGTGCCCCGCCCACACAGACTTTCAGCCTCTCTGGCCAATGATTTACTTCACTTGTAGCTACTATGCATCGAGGGCTGTAGTCTGCATACCGACTCGGTACGTCCTCTGTCTACTATTAGCAGGACTGCAGCTTGCTTTGATGGATCGTCCCAAGATGTGTCCTAATTCCAGTAACAAATGAATAAGGAAATACTTTGGAAAAAATGGATATCCATGGCCAATGCTTCTTCTCTTTTGTGATTTTTATTATGAAAAATTAAAACCTTTATTGCTTGTATGTCTTGACTTCACAGCCTTTACAGGGATAAGCAGGATTTAAACTTTTCCCTTTTAATAACAAATAACCAAAATGACTAAAGGATTTTTTCCCACATATTTGATCTCTTTGTTTTATCATGCCAAGAATATGTTTTTCTCATAAAGCACCAAAACTTACAGCAATGTAGTAGTAGTACTCCAAGAGGCTAATAATAGAAGTTCTGGATAAATGCTTTTTGGCCCTTTTCACTTGCTACACATCTTAAAGTATTTTTTAAAACTCAGGCTTTTTGTGCTTTTTGTGTTAACCACAAGGGTTAGTCCAGTAGATAACCATAAATCATGGCACTTTTATAAGCAGGACTGTGACATGATGACAAAGAGACCTTAAAATATAAATATTAGGCCATTAAACTTGTCTTTCCCAATCTAGGATTACGCTGATGACCTACCAGGTACAAAATCTGTTCTTCTACGGGCCCATATGATGCCCATATGGCTGCAACTGACATGAATACACACGAAATAAATTTTTAAACTTTGACCCAAAACACCTGTGTTCTTGTTCTTGTGGCTGCAACCTCGCTGGATAAGACAGCATTCAAAAAAAGAGTTATTTTTGTTTGGAGACTTTCACCATTTACAGCAACAATATGATGGTAATTTTTTTGAACGCTTTATGATTCTTAAAATGTAGAATAAAAGGGATTATTTGGTAAATAAATTCATGAGAGAAAAGTGGCAGGTCACTGAAACTGTGCTGGAAACCAGAGATCTCAGTGCAAAGGGGGGGATGCTGAGAGGGAGACCGGCTCAGTAAAGCTGCCGAGCCGGGATGTTTACCAAGGATTTTTGGCTCATGAAGCTGAAGGGCTAAGAAAGAAAAGAAGAAAGGAAAGACGAAAGAGGAAGAAGACGAAAAGAAAAGATATTTGGCATTTCTGACTTTTCCTCAACAAACACCCCAGGGTCTAAGAGTCTCATTTAAATAAACAAAACCAAGGGGGTTGGATCAATTTGTGGACAATAAGCTTTGCCCCGGGGCCCCGTGCTCTGACAAGCTTCGAAAGTGGCGCCGGACTGAGTCTCGCTGAGTCAGAGATAGAAATCCCATCCTTCAACAAGTTGTTGTGAAGCAATGTTCACAGGCTTCACTGGTGGCCTCACCCGCCTCTGCAAAACTTTGAAGTTGGTAGAAGCAGACTCAGGCTGCAAATAGCCAAATCTCCATGTACAAAATGGCCGCTTGCCACAAAGGGTGTAGGAGCGGCAGAAAAAGCAGCGCTTGGCTGTGGGGAGCGAAGCTTGGACTGGAATCACCGCCTGGACCAGATGTAGGATTAAGGAAACTGACTGGAGCACCTGCAGGTTCCACTGGCCAGGTCTCTGTCCTAGATGACTAAAAAGGTCATGACCTCTCTTTAAAAGCAAATGAGGGTGGTTTCATCAGGCTTCCACGTGTTGTGTCTTTGACAGCATAAGTACAGTGGAGCCAGTGTTATTCAATCGTTGTAGTTACCATATGTGACCAGCAGAGGGAGACCACAGCCCTAGGAAGCCCCACCGGATCAGCTTCAGTAGTTTTAAAATGTCAACAAAGATTGCAAGAAATCATTATTTCTGCACTCAATTAGCCGTTATAGCTTTTAGAATGTCCAACGCATAAAAAGAACTGTTTCTGTTCCATAAGACAGAGTTCAATTCTGAAATGCTGCTGTGTTGCTTAATTCTTACTAAAGCATGTAAGCCTAAAAACAAACAAAACAACAAGCAAACAAACAGCTTTCTAATTTTGCACTTGGTATTATCATAGAATACTGAGCAAAGATGTATGTATGTGCAAGACTGAGTCATATTTATGGAAAGGAAGACATTCAGAAGGAGTATTTATTTATGTTCAGAATAATGATCTAAATATCCTTATTCACTGCTGTATAGTTGTATATGTTCGTTCACAGGAATCTTAAGATATTAAAGATATTTAGGTAATAATAAGGTCACTATAAGGTGACTATAAATAACTTAAATGAAAACTATGAACTGAACTGCATTGAGACCAGTGGTCAGCTGTGATGTGTCTGCCAGACCACTAGAGACTGAACTGCGTCCACAAAAGATTTTTTTCATGTAATACCCAAAGTGTAACACTAACTGAGCCGACCATCCTTAAAATTACTGATGTAATGTAAATCAGCAGTAATACACATACTTGCAATAAGATTGTCATTATTTATTTTTGCAAGGGTTTAATCTGCAGCAGAATAAATCACCCAGCTGAAACTGGTGATTGGCAGCTATTTATTTGAAGCTACATGGAGGAACCTCATATATATATTGGCAGTGGACAATATGAATGGTTTATATCTGACATTTTAAAAATGACATGAAATAAACCTGGAATATTGATTACACTGTAGTGTCAATAAAATGCATGTTTTCATCATGCAGGCTTAAACCCACAAATAGACACACACACTGACTGTGGATTCAGTCTTTTGTTCTAATAATAAATTCCTTCTTTTTTTTGTGATGTAGTAGTGATGAACTTCAGAGCGGGCCCCTCTGCATCTTATCTACCCTTCATTGTTCAGCCAGGGGTCACGTGGGGTCACTGACAGTCTGTTTGACACACTACTCCACAGCCCAGCCTCCAGACCTTATCGAGACTCGGCCGACATTTCCACAATGTATGACTGTCCATAAAAGGTTAGCAACCCGAATCAAACTAGCCTGATAAAGTGAAAAATATGAGCGCCAAGGCGGGACAGAAAAGTGTGATACCACCACTGACGCTGTCTATCTGCTGTCAGGTATGCACTACAAATGCCACTTCTGGCTTATCAAGGAAATGAATTAATGATAGTCCTGGCTTCAGTTGGATTTGGCTGTAGGACCACATTAACAGAAATAACAGATTCAGTGGGAATGATAAACAGAAATTTTCCCAGCCCATGCTGTGCAAGTCTCAGAAAAAAAGAGAAAGCATATTTTTTTAAACAGAGCTGACAAAATTTGCAGTGTAAAGTCCCATTCTATAAAAACAATAATATATGTGACAGAAAATGTATTACTATTTGAAAACATAAAGCATTAGCTTTTAGCATTGGTGACAGAAAACCTGAATCGCTTGCTTTAAATTGAATGTCTGCTGTCCATGAGTATTCCTAGACCATTGCAGCTGCAGCTCCACTACATTCCTAAGGAAAGAGAAAACTGAGAACTTGTGAAAATCTCCATAATCAAAGGACAATTTTCAGGGAAGGGGAAGGGGAGGGTTCAGGGAAAGGACAGTTCAGGCTGCACTGCATTGCATTCTGGACAATAAGTCACATATACAGTTATTTGACTTCCATGAACTGAGTTGATAATTCAGTTATTGGTCCATGTTTCATTTAAACAAAAACATTGTATTAAAAATGTGTCTAATTCCTATCCTTAGTTTGCATGCTGGATGTCGGCATTTCTGCAGGGGATGTATGACATGTTCTTCAGATTGTATAAATGAAGGAATTGAGACTCTTAATTTCTTTGATCCCATGGCTTCCTGAAATGGCCGGCTTAAATATTGTTCTGCTGTTCTCTCTCTTCCCACAGGAGACTTTCCATCCCATCCCAGACACTGAACGAGCTAGTGTAAGCCTCACTAAGTCACTCTTAGCTCCACCGCCTCAGCTTGTGTAAGCCAATTCATGCTGAATAAGACCATGTTAATCTGGGGTTTACAACGCGACGAAGTAACTTGATTTCTCTCCTCTGTTAACCTGAAAATGCTGCAATGGCCAACTGGACTCATGGCTCGAGGGTTTTTGTTGTTACTGTTCCCAAGACAATGTGTTCATGTTTTCATCTCAAGTTCTCCTGTTGCTTCGTGTTGCTCAAAAGGAAGGATAAGGCTCCCACACACACACATACATATATACACACACAGACTGAGTCCAAAAAGAGGCTTCAGTTCCCACAGCTTCAATTCATCCCACTCCTCTCACTGACAACTAATGTCAAACAGGGTTTTCACTAAATTCAAATCAAATGAGATTAAATCTAATAAAATCTGCAGTAATTAAGGTTGTGAAGTTGGTAAAGTATAATGAAGTAGGTATTCAAAAGATTTTCTTAAAGAAGTACTAGTACCACAGTGTACCAATACTAGTAAAAGTAAAGTAAAAGTATTATTAGCTAAATGTACTTAAGTATCAAAAGTAAAAGTACTCAGAAAATCAGATTCTTCAGACCACTGATTTATATATTATTCTGACATTATTAGATTGTTAATACCGCATCAGTGTGTCAGCAGCAGTTTACTATTGTACCTGCTTGAGCTTGTTTTGGTAGTTAGTCCTAGTGGTTCCCAATCTAAGGGTCAATCTTTTTATGTGACATGTTGAATAATTCTTTTAGCCTCGAACTGTTCAAATAAAACCATCTGACACCAGCCAAAAAGATTGGGAACCACTGGTTTAATCTTCAACAATGGGATGTATTTTATAAATGTATCATGTGTGTTTGGAAAATCTTCATGTAACTAGTAACTAAGATAAATGTAGTGGAGTAGAAGTATGAAGTAGCATAAAAGTAGAGTACCTCAAAGTACCCAAAAAATAAATGTTACATTAAATGTACTATTTGGTCTACAAGAGAAAACACATCATTGACTTTATTTTTTCCCTAAAGAGACAACATAAGAGAAATAAAATGAGCTGTATCGGAAAACAAGACTTGGACCTAGTTTTTTTAAATTTACTTATACAGTAGTTTGATCAGAGTTTATGGATCTTGACTACAAAACGTTGTTAACATTTGAATTCAATCTGCAATAATAATCTGCAGTTTTGGGGCATTTTTCAAGGTTTCTCACAACCGTGGATAATAAAAATGAATGATTAGAAGATTCACAAAAGACACAGCCTTGGAAACAGTCAGGACAGCTGCAGCTCTTCGAAAATATAAAGTAGATTTTAAAATCAAGTTTAAACCACTGTTTTGGCTGTAATGTGACTTTATGATCTCTCCAATTCCGCACACTCTTTTTCTTGCAAACAAACCTGGTGTGTGTTATACTTTGGCAGCTGTGACAAGGAGTTTGAGGTTGATGAAAACCTGTCATCGGGAATCCTCAGATTCGAGCTTTGTGGTGTTTGTTGCTGTGGGAGACTGGACTTATCGGCAACTGTCTACACACTGTGATGTATGGCAGGACTCATCCCAAAGAGGTGAATGCACAAAAATTGACAACATCAATGGCTGTGTGTTAATAATTAGTGAAATTAAATGTAAATAAACTTGCTTTGCTTGTCTAGTGCCATGTAATACACCCACTTTATGAAATTTTTTACATTTACTGTTCCAACCACCCAGTATCCAGTTGATATTTATTTTGGAAATCCTTTGCTGATCGCAAATTGATTTGTTTTAATGTTTTTCCAGAAGAAATTTAGTGGTTCATCTGGAATTAAAAACTGGAGGAAGTGTTGCTATTGCTATCAACCCATCAGTTGGTGAAGCTACTAATTACGTATGCCAATTTTTCAAAAAACTGAATTCAGGATTTCAAACACAACGGATCACTGGATCCATCTCATACAGAATATCCATCCATATTTTGACAGTTTCAAAACACTTCTCCTTGCTTATCAAGGTTTCCAGACAAAACACAGAGAATCCTTTCAGATGTCATTTTACCATTTTTTACATATTCACACCAAAACTAATCCACACAAAGGGTCCAACATTACTCAAAGGTACCTTCAAAAATGCAGTTATCAGAGGCCCAGTGTGGAATACAGTCAAAGAACACCCCGCCTTCTGCTCCTTATCTCTGCACTCTTCACTGTGGGTGAGTGTTTGGTGGAGGGAGATGGGGAGAGAGATGAGTGGAGCTGCAGAGGGGTCTCGCTAGTGTTGTGTATGGGCACTGAGGCCTCTCATGACTGGACATTGTCAAGTGGGGTCACCCGCAGGGCCGGCCTGCGGGCTCACCAGGAATGTAGTCGTCTTATCAGTTGTAAAGGAGCTCTAGACCCTCTGAAAGGATAGCAAATGTCTCTGTAGGAACGCAAAGATGGGTCCTACGGGATATTTTTTTTGCCCTGCTTCGCTCTGGTTGGCAGATTTAAAGCTGCGGTGCAGACACCAAGTGACTCCGACTGTCATGAAGGCTGTGATTTAAGACATGTTTCCCTTTTTTATCCTCTCACCTCCCTTTCTACTAATATTTTGATATACAACATGCTGATAATGACGATTGTTCATCTACCACGGCAGTAGCTACAGAGGCTTAAAGCCCCGTTCTGCTATTCTTTTGACCACACAAAACTGAGGTACATTCAAACAGGTAAAAATCTAATATTTTACTGCCCATAATTGTTTTATTCACACACGTCACCAATGTAAACCAGCCTATAAGACAAAATTAACAGCTGTGAAAAACATTAACAGCTTAGCTTTAGTTGTTGTCTTGTGTTAATAAGCTGCATTCCTAAACCCTTTTTTATTCACTTAAACCTTTAAGTGCAAAACTAATCTCAATAACATTTTAACAGTAATGCAAATCAGATCAACACTAAAAGCCACTGAATTTAACATTATCACTGTAATGACTAATATCGAGAACTGAAAGTTAGCATGTTTTGTTCAAACTGTTTTGTTGGTCGGACAAGCAATTTGATGATGTCATCTTGGGTTTTCGGAAACTGATGTGTGTGTTTCACTATTCGTAAATGTTTCATTCAGGATGAACTAACATGATTAATTGATCAAATAAGCAGCAGATTAATTAATTAGTTGCAGCCCTAATATCCATAATTTTCTTATTTGTGTGTTACAGAAAAAAAAGTGAGTCTGCTATCTAAATTGGTTAATATCTGACAATAATTTAAAAATAATTGTAATCTTCTTTTAATTTCAACTTCTTCTGGATGATTACATCATGCAGTGCAGACACCAGATAACACCAGTCGGAGCAGTTAGATATCCTCAAAGCACAAAGCAAAACTTGGAAAAAAAGTCGACACAGTTGTCACTGAGCTTGGGGCTATAAAGAAAAAGTTTTCTATTTTCATGAAAAATTCAGCAGGATTTTCTATCAGCTGTGAAGTCGCCAAACTCAGACTGCCTTTCTCTCCTGGGCCATATCTCATCACATAATCCCTTGCTCTGTCTCCTCCTTGGCAAGCCTGGCCAATCAAAGGTCTTAAAGAGGTGAGTGATAGGGGGTAGGATGAACCAATTACCGTGGCGACGACTGAAACCCTCCCTACAAACAGCCGAGTCACTAAGTCACAGACTTGTTGCTCAGCGGGAAGCAAGCGCCGATGGATTAGCGCTGCAGCAAACAGGCACAAGGGCCAACACGGCTGGGGGCTCTGACCCCACAAGAGGGGGAAGCAACACCTCAATGTGAACCTCATAAAAAAAGGCCATCGGGAGGTAAAGGAAGCCCTCCTCATACTGAGCTGACCAGCGGTTTTGCGTTGTAAGGACTGGCGCGGTGACGCCATTGGGTGGTCATGACCCCGTCTCCATGGCGCTGAGGAGTTGACAAACCAAAAGTAAATCCTAGAGCTCACAGAGAGCAGACTTATATATAGACTCAATCTGGTCTCTTCTTTAAAGTCATCATCGCTGGGATAAAACGGGGCATGTGTGGTCATATAGTGAAGTCAACAACAAACAAATGTGTGTTTCTTTATGCACCAGTACCCGCTGCACCCACACTGCGCTAACCGGATATGGAATTTTCAGAGGAAAAGGGCAGGTGTGGCTTTGATTGTGTAGCAACAAAAAGAGGTCATCTCTTCCGGATGCCTACCTAGCATGTTTTAATTGGATCCCCATTGAGCTAAACAGACGTAAAAAGTGTCATACTGTGACAGAGCGGAAATAGTATGAATGGTATACTGATGCAATGTAAAAGAGAGACAAGTGGGCCTCAGTATCGCAGGATACTGATACAATGCAATGCAAATGTTATGCAAGTGGTACTTAAACATACTACAGGGAGTTTGTAACTGGTTATAAAAAGTCTCAACTTAATACTGATGCCTCTATATGATCTACCACATAAACAAACAACAAGTGTTTGGCTATTTCTATATAGTTATTCTTAATGCCTGCACGCTGGACAGATTCCTTCAGATTCCGCAAGGGGAGGAAAAACTACTGATTTTGTCCACAGGGGCTACCAGAATCAACACAAAATTAAAGTTGTAGCTGCTTTAAGGAGTGCACAATAAATATTTAAATACTTATACTCCACTACAATTTGCTGGCAAATATAGTACTATTTACTACACTACATTTATTTGACAGCTTTTGTTTCTATTTACTTTGCATATTCAGATTATTAATATGCAACAAATAAATTATGATGCGTTATTACAGATTAGGCTACCTGGCAGTATGCAGTAATGAACATTACTCCTTCACCAGCTGCAACATTAAAGTCTGAGTTTGGCTATTCTTCATAATGAGTACTTTTACTTTTGGTACTTATTCGATGCTGATACTCTAGAATTTTAAATCA
The DNA here is from genome assembly GCF_004916995.1 of Morone saxatilis. Taxonomy (NCBI): domain Eukaryota; kingdom Metazoa; phylum Chordata; class Actinopteri; family Moronidae; genus Morone; species Morone saxatilis. The sequence goes on from NW_023339785.1 coordinate 7,161,148, forward strand.
ATGACTTTGACATGTAACATGGTACTTGTAATAGTATTTCTACAATGTGGTATTGGGTGTTTTAAACTTTTGTGTCCCCCTTTTAGAGTAATTACACAAACACTGTTGATGCGTGCTCATGACGGATGCCTACAGATGAGTTCCTAGTTTCTGTAGCCGCTAAGGTTGCTCCCCCTTCATCTCTGGCAAACCAATCATTACTCGTTGATGTAAACTGCATCAATATGCCAGTGAGGGAAAGTCACCATAGAAATCCGATTTAAAAACTCATACACACATACTGTGAAATACAGACAGATTTACCTGGCAGTGACATTGTTTGGCAAGGAATGTAACAATAACATTTGTAACATTTATATGTAAAATTCCCACACTCAGCTTCTTTCACAAGCGTCTAAAAGAGAAAGAGAAGAACCCAAATGTAATGCTGTTGTATAGCAGTACATTTCATGATGTGTAGATGAATAACTTACTTACATAATTACTGGGAGAACCGCTGTCATAATCAAACACAAACAAGAAAGCAGTGTTATAAAAGCATGTAATGCAGGTAAAACTCTATGCAACAAAATATTGTATATTAACAAATATACAGGCCAAATCTCAGAAGACGCATTAGAGGCTGGCATTCTAGATCTGTCACCATCATTTCAAATGTACAAAGAAAGATTAATACTTTATTTAAAAAAATCACAAATGACTGAATATCTGTCACACAGTCACAGTCGGATCTATCACTTCAATATTTGAGAGAGTTTTGATCCACAAATTTTCTGCCAGGAAACATTGGCACTAGTCACGCTCATCCTGCTGTCAGTGCAATGATTATGACTTTCATCTGGTTTGTTGCCATTGTCAGGTACAAACATACCATTTCTTCTGTGTCCCTCGAGTACTTGAAATCAAATTCTATTTGGTCGTTATTATTTGGGTATCGAAGCGTTTTGAGTTGTCTGACCCCTGAGCTTCTCTGTACAGTCCAATTTACTGCATGACAACAGATACTCAGGTTGAAATTATACTTATATACATATCATTTCTATGTGACTGCATATGTATACATTGCACAGTATGTGCCATGTCGTTCTCAACACAGAGACAACAAATAAGTTATCAGCATCAATCCAAACAAATTGCCACCTAGCTGACCTCAGGAGACAGAACATCTAAATACATGGAGAGATGTGTATATTACACACACATTCTCCCTCAGTCTAATGACCATTGCAGAGATAAATTAGAGGGAAGAATGCTCATATAGAAGCTTTATATATTCAGATTAACATGCAAAGAATTGGACAGGTTGAAGCTCTGCAGGGTTGCATGCAACAAAACTGGGTGCTTGAAGGAGTGAGAGAAGATATTATTTTATGAATGAATTCCACCTTTTCCACTTTTTAATGGTTATTCTTCTGTTGTAATCAGTGGATCGGCTTGTAATATATCAGTGGACAGAGGGATGTAACAATACCCACTTTTCTTTTATGTATTCCTTTTGTCTCACTGAAAGCTAACATGGTATGTTATGTTGTACATCATGATAACACAATATTTTATTAGTGATCAGCAGGGCAAGTGTTTCCATACTTATATACTTACATATTCGGGAATGTTACTCATTTTTGTATATTCACACTACTTTTCCATACATTTGACTATGACTGTTCTCTCTTTCAAAATGATTAATAGCATAAAGATGAAGTCCTTGGCTGGCACGCTTTTACGGACTGGATCCTAGAAAAACTGAATCCTGAACTTAAGGTTTTTCCAAAGAGCTGTTATTCCTCTGAACTCCCCACAAAGCCTTAATGAAAGTGTTATGCAGGGCAATGATGACAGATGTAAAAGCGTGATTTAAACGTCTATCATTTAGTCCAAAAGTGGCCCATAATTCGGAGGTGTGTTGGCACTGTGGGGCCACATAGTCCTGCTGAGCCAGAAGCTTGAGCGATGAGCTGCAGAAGCGCCAAGGCTCGTCTCCACTGAAGCAAGCGGGGCCTCATCTGTGACTGAGTGGGTGCTAGAACGCCAAGCAGAGAAGTGACGGGTCACAGTAAAGGTTAACAAAATCAAGGCAGGGAATTTACGAGCGTCCGTGCTTCACAAGCGATGTCGCCAGAAGCAAAGGGGAGTGTAAAAGACAAGAGTGGATGAGAGGATTATAGAGTGTGTGTGAGCGTGTGTGCGGACGTATGTGTGTTTATGTGGATTTGGTAGTGGGATCCTCGCCTACTTTGCAAGCAATACATTGTGACAGAATGATGAGGGTCCTTTACTGTGAGTGTGTGTTCACTGTACACACCGTTGGGCCAGTTGCACTCTGTAAACTAACTAAAAGCAGCTGGTCCTGACAGCGTGCACATTATTGGAGTCTACAGACGCCATCATCTGTCAATCTGTATTTTGTTTTTGTCATCTATGCGTACATAAACAACTTTTTCACCGCACAATAAACATGTCACATTTGGAATGATCACACACAACCATAATCTCAAATGGGTCAAAATCCGGTCCACTATGTTCATTCATACTCAACAACAGCAACAAAGACCATAAATTGGTCTAAATAAACCAGGTCCTGTAAATTGCACAAGCAGTGATGGGTCTGGCCTGATAGACCCTGAACTGACGAATAACTTCCTTCATCCAAACATTTCCTTTGCAGAAAACTCCAGTTGCTGGAGTCATGGAAAAACCTTGTAAATAACCTTATGAATCAAGTTGACTTGTTTTAAGGTTTTATTTAACTGACAGTTCAGATGTGCATAAGTATATTTAGAGATATCTATTCAAAGCTTCTTACAAAAATGTTTCCTATCAATACAGAGAACAGTTTTTTTAAATTCATTTAAAAAAAGAGAAAAAAATGATTGAAGACCACAACAATTCCGTATGTGCTATCTGCATACAAGGTATAGAGAAGGGCTGTCCCTGACTTAAGATTTTCGATCGACTAGTAGTCTTTAGGTAAAGGCAACAGTCTGCTGATCGTCCAATGGTTATGATATTAATTCAATTATTTAAGATTTAAAAAATGGTAATGAACCTAAATGTGTCTAAACAACCACAAGGAGACTGAACATATTTTATTTATTTCCACACAGTATAACATTAACTCGTGACAAACCCCGGTACTTCAAGCTCACAGTCTGTGTGCTGATGGGACAGCTAACTTACTAGTGGCAGCAGCTCATTAGCAGCGCTGTGTTGTGCTGCAGCAATCATTCTGGTGCCTTGTCACCAGCTCCTTGACGTTGTTTTTCTTTTAATGCAAATATCCAACCAATAAAAAGTGCGTCAACTAAGACTCTTCTCGTCGAACAGTTTACTCAACTATATAGAGACTATGCCTATGTTACATTTCTTTAGAGATTTGTTTCATTTGATGGATCAGTTCATATCAAACTAATTTAGACTGTGTCATTCTTTGACTTAAAACACAAACTAAATTTGACGATACTGACATGCAATAATGTGAGAAACACTTCACCAGTAGACACACACCCACACACTGTACAGATAAGATTTGCCTGTGTTTCGTGGCTGTTTATAAGTGGAGCAGGGGCCCTAGATTTTGGGAGACAACCTAGCGATAGGACACTTCATCACAGTGGTTTGTGGAAGGTTCTCAGCTCTCTTCCCCACTGATAGCTCCAGTTTGTCTGGAAGAGGTTATGCTTTGTGATAGTCTGGTAGAATCATGGATTTGTCTCCTCGGACCAGTTGGAACCAGTACAGTATATCAGGTTCTAGCAGCATGTGGTTTCAATTTGATGCCTCACAAAACTGCTTTCATTTCTCTTGATCAATGTCAAACAGTACTAATGCTATTATTCTATGCATTATCAAAGTAACAACAGATGATATAAGTGGTCGACTTCCAACCAAGCACAGGACTGTGGGTTGGATGTGCATTGATAATGCCGTGTCACATTCTGGCTCCCTGACTGGTTCCATGCTGGCATCTTTTTGTCCACGCCACATGTGAAAACATTCATCATTTTCACATTTAATAACACAGAGCATTGAATTTCCCTTTCTTATTTTTACAAAGCTACCCATGAGCTTAGTGCACAGTAGGCATCAGTCTGCCCGTCCATCTCACCAACTGCGGTGCTGATGGCTGGTCTAATTCAAGCAATAGTTTGAGTTTCCAAAAAGCTGTGGGGGAGAGTCTGTGGGTGATGGCTCCACCCTGGGCTGATCACCATCCATCTCTCCCCCTTTCCGTCGCCCGCCGCCCCTCTGCCGAGCGCCGCCCCACTTGAGATCCATCCGGAGAGCATATTTGCCAGATGACAGCGTGCTCTGTGTACCATCCATTATGGCTAAGGCAGATACATTGTCATCGGGAGCCTCTCACGCTGGCATAAATCCATGGTCAACAGTAAGTCTAGGTCAAGTGATTTATACACAGGGGAACGTACGTACATACACTCACCCCTCTCTTCTACAGACATATATAGAGGCATGTTCAAACACACATCTGCCATGCAACTGCCCAAGGCAAACTATGAAAACCTGTTACTGTACTCACAAGGGCTGTAATGGGAGTGTTGTTTAAAGTACAGAGGAATCTGGTCAAAGTCTGGCGGAGGTCACTTTTTGAGGAAATGCAGAGCCCGAGGGAGTGAGTGCTAGTGGTTCTCCTCCTCCCTACTCCTCTTGATTGAGGAGGAAGAGGTGGAGCAGTGTGAATTGCAGACACACTTATACTCACGCATTTAACACATGCATGCATGCAGCGTGGAAGCAAAGAGCTGTGCATGGACAGGGGAAGATGAAGTGCTAAGCGCCTTGACTGTACTTGACCGTAATCTCTGGATGAGAATTGAAGAGATGCAGTGTGTGTCCCAGAGGCTCACTCGTAACATGTCTGTAGAGCCCCTGGTAATACTCGCACATTACAATATTCCAGAGAGGGACGTCTCACTTGAGTCAATTGGTTTTTTCTCAAGGCCACAGCAATGTTAAATGGGCATACAACCACTGTAACACTATGCTTTAAGATTTGGTGCAACCTTCAGTCAATAAAAGAGGGTACTCTTGTGTGTCATAATTCACATGAGAATCTTATCAACTAAGATACCAGCACAGAATGTAAGTGCTGTAGCTTATATGTGGATTTAAAGTGTTTCTAAAATAGCTAAATAACGTCATTTCCATCATACCAAACAGACAGGAGAAATGGCAGGACTATTGGCACTCTGTCAAAGTCACATCACAGCATGGAGATGGACTGAGCCTTTTGATATTGCCCAATGTCTGGTCTTTGAAAAATACAACTGACAGTTGCTTGTCTTAGCCATAGTCCTCATGGCCCCCCAGTTGTACATCATCAGACTTCAACAATATTGACTTCTGTTGAAGAGATTAGCTGTCAAGCTTTTATTTTGTTAAGGGATCAAGGTCCTTCATGTTCTTACCTAAATATAACTTTACTCCGTTGCAGGTTTGAAATTGCTGGTGCAGGTGGTATTCCATTTATGAGAGCGCTCGAGACCCAGAATGCCTCAGCTTGACCGCTGAGCTTTAGAGGGATTATCTGATGAATTCGTGTTTTACAGCAGCTGTTAGTGAGAAGTCGCCAGGGGTCTAAAAGTGGATGTGAAAACCCTCCACTGATTGTACCATTTGGTCACTTTCATTTTTCACTCGTCTGAAAACTTGCCATTGTTGCATGTATTTTAAAACTCTGCATTACCTACTTGATAAAAATGGCATGTTGAAGGTTTTGACTGAAACAGAATGGAAAAAAAAACAAAAAAACATGTGACACCAGCGCAGTGCTGGGTGATAGGGGTCATATCAAACTACACCCAAAATTAAACGTCCTTAACCCTGTCTCCGAGAGCATCAAGTTAATCTTGTGCATGTCTACATTGATAAGGATCTCCTGCAAGACAACTATGTGGCACCTCTTAGGTCATTGGAGATTTTGATTTATTAGGCAGGAGGGGCCACAACTCACGACCTGCTAATGCTCACTTGGATGCTTGGATTGCAATTGCCATTCATAAGAGGCCAGCAAACCAGGACCAAATGAGACCGGGCTGGAAATGTCACCTGCGTGCACAACCTTTTATGCCCCTGAGTCCTTCTCAGAACTGTAAACTCTATCTTACACGCCTGTGACCACTTCCATTGATGGCTTATGGCAGAATCCCACTAGCGACACCAGCCTTCCCTCACTTCACTGTAAATCAAACTGCTATCTAAAGCAGCAGGACTCAGCCTTACAGCACTGGGCAGCAATATATGGGAAATCCCCAGCACTGCAATATACCACAGTAGGTCAACAAGACCATAAAGGTCACAGGCTACACTCGGCAAACTGTGTTTGGATTTTTGTTACATGGTGTGCAAGCAAAGAGGAAGCCGAGTACCAGGCCCACTTCAGGAAGAAAAGCCTTGTTGACAGAGTTTGAATAATTGAAAGCCAATTGGCTCTGTAAATGAATATTGGGTTTAACTAAGAATAAACCTGAGTATATCAGAAATCCTGCGTCTGGTCATGCCTCTGAAATTGCTTAACCTGTGAATGAAGTGTGCTTAGAGCCTTTAATCCAATGTAAGATGAATCAAAGTGATAACTGGCCTATACAGCAAAAAAAAAAAAAAAACTCATTGGCTCATTGGCATTAGCTCTGTATTTTAAAGAGATTTAAGCATTTATACATTATATTCAGAGATTCACATTGTAAAATATATTCTCAGATACTGCTCTCTCTCAAAAGAAATCCAAACTGAACAAATTTTGAAAGACCTATCTACTGTATCTCCTATCTTTTGTGCTGGGACACCAAGGCGTCCCTGGTTTTTGGTTGGATGTGAAGTTTATGCTGATGGATACCATTGTCTCTAGCCTACTTCAAGGCATTTTTGTGTCTGGAGCTGCTGGCTTTGTACTCTGCTTTGGCTCACCACAGGATAATGTATTTCCAGACTACTGGATCTTTTAAATGATCTGTCACCATTGTCGCAGAAAAATGGCAACATTTTTACTTTTGAATTCCTGTTTTTCACATGATTTCACATTTGGCTTTTGAGTGAAGAGTTTATGTATGAGTCTAAGCCTCGTTACCTCTGAGCCCCTGAATTCTTGCTAAATGTGTGATGAGTGTTATTTTTGCAATAATGAAAGACTAAATCATAAATTATATCTTTCAGAAATTTGCTGTGCTCTTGTCTTCCTAAACCTAAACTTATTACTCATTGAATTTGCAAAACATTATCATTGAGAGAACACAATTTCAAGACATTAAGCTGAAAAGATCAGATGAAATACCAGTACTATTTTTGTGCTGAGATAATTACCTCATCACATGTTGGATCTCTTCTCAAATTATATTTCAAATCTGTAACAATATGAGATATGATTATTTGATGTATCCATTATAGACCATTACAAACTGTGCCAAAGGCCTCAATGCTGCTGCACTTTATCTGTGTAAAAAAATCTTTGTAGATGTGGTTTTCAGTCTACAGCAGACATGTGTCTGCAGCAGCTGGACTCTGTACTGTGCCTGGCTTTCCACATGCAAACTGCTATCTCCACCACCTTCAACACACACACACACACACACTCCCTCCCCCAGAGAAGCGCCCTCTGAGTAATGAGACATAGCTGGGCCTATGTTCAATGTCCCGTCACTTAATGTGACATGAATCTCCCTTGCTATGTGTGATCGATCTATGTATTACCCTGTTTATGTAAAGCCAAGCAGTCAGGAAGTCTCCTGATGCAGGATTTCTTCAGCCTGAAATATCAATGGCCATCACTCACTTTATATTGCTTTTTTCTTGTCCTTTCTGGTCTTGTGGCATTTGCTTTGTGGTGTATTGAGGGAAGGATATAAGATATGGAAAAACGCAGCAGAAAATCAACTGGTATATGTGTTTGCATTCTGGTATTTGAGAAAAGCCAAATATATTTCTCATAGTTGGAGCAAATGTTCAACTCAGGTCAGCGTAATGTTAAGACATTTCTACCTAACATACTCCACAAGCCAAGAAAAGTGGTATGAACAATATTGAAGAATCTGTACGTCTTGTTTGTGTCAGAGATTTAGCATGGAGAAAGTGTGAGGCAGTAAGTCAGTATAGGCCATTCTGTTAGCATTGCATACAAGTTAATATGTTGTTACATTAATATCCATAAAAAATAACTTTTGCATAGTCAATATAATTCTGATTATAAGTATTTTGCTCAGTCTTTTATTATATCAGTGAGAACAAATGTTCTGCACTTATTGTGCCTGTAACCTCAGTGACATTTTTACCCTCTAATCTTGCCATTGTCACCAGCTGACATGTCCACATCATCTTAGCAAAAGCAAATGTGAGTTTCAACATTTCAACACGCTATGCTAAACCTTATGTTGGGCGATATTTGTAGTACACTGGAACAAAGTGATAGGCTGTGATGATATTGTAAACTGATTTTTTTTAATGCCAATTTTTAATCTTACCATATAGTGCATGAAGCATCTTGAATACCTGGCAAAATCATGATATAGTTAATGTAATTTTAATTCATATAACTTTTAAGAAAACCCAGTTGTACCTGGTTATTAATGGCTCATAAGTCATTGTAGTAAAGGAATGGCAACAGGTAGATTTTCATAGTGGTGTAGTCTAATTACAGTACATACAGAAAAGTAGTAAATTCTCTGCTTTATCTATCAATCATTAGCACCAGAGCAACCTGTGGCCTCTCTACCCCAGATCATCTTCAGAGACGCCCTCCAGACCTGCTGTGTGCAAGACTCTTGTGAGCGCCAAGGCTTTTGCTATCATGCAAATGCCAGGCCCTCCTAAGAGGGCTTCTCGGGGCAATCCCAGTTACAAGCTCTGGTGTTAACCTGCTGGAGGACTCTTATCAGCTACATGTCATGTTCACATTTTCCCTGCAGTTCCACCAACTCCCTCACCGTCATCTCAACACTCTCCTAAGCTCCACCCTTGAGGGCCACTTTTATCTGAAGCGCTAAAGTGGCAAACATATTTGTCCAGAGCTTTCCCACAGTCTCAGGAGTTGGAAAGTGGATGAAGCAGCTGAATTGTAACACAGAACAGGAGTCAGTGTGTCCATGGGCCCCTCAGTGTTGATGCCCCAGTTTCGTTAGAGGGCCATACAGATAGTTTTGCATGTTTTAGTGCTGTATACTTTACAGTTCTCCAGACTAATTTCCATTAGAAACATCTTCAGTTTAGATTAAAATTCTACCTTCCAGATTGCCATTGGTTTACATTCACTAAGAACAAAAAAGATTTTTTTAAAACCAGTCATGGTATTGACACATGGTTGCAGTTGCTAGCAGTGCTTGTGAAAATGTTTAATAAAAATGCTTCTGATTTTCCTTTTTGACCTCTTATACATAGCATTTTATAAAAGAGTGTGTTTTCTCATGGTTACACACAAAAAACAAAACAAATTGTTTGATATACATCTAGAAATCTACTGATAATGCTTAATGGACACTGACAAAGTGGGCCTTTGACTCGTTTTTCCTCTGCTGTCAGCTACAAACCCACACCCCCACCCACCACAGAGACACAACTGAATTTGCTCATTATTGGAAAGAGAAGGAGGAAACAATGAAAGAAAGGAGGAAAGAAAAAAACCCAAGCGGGTAAAGTTTTATTACTTGTGTTGTCATGTCCACTGACAAGTTCTTGAAACTTTAGTTTTTGTTGATGGGGGGGNNCGGGGGGGGGGGGGGGCGGTATGGCTTAGTTCGCCTCCCTTTGCCTTTGACTACAGTCAGGCCTTTTATGTTCTTCCTGTGGATTTTGGGTCACTGTCAGAGAGACTGAGCGAGGGTGTGAGGGAAATTTAAATGCGGCTCTCCAAAGGCTGGGAGAGAATATTGAGTGGCTGGTATTCTTTTGGGAAAATACAGAATTTGTGTCCTAATTCCTGGAGTTCAGCCTTTGATGTTTGTGGAAAACACGTGAGTATCTATTTTTCATAATGCATGTTTACTCCATAATTTACTGATACATATTAGTTTTTCCTCCAAGTTGTTAAATTGTGTATTGGTATGCTGGATAAGTAACTGGTATTATTGGTTGGATGATATATTTTGATTTAAAAATATGGAAATATCCAGAGTCATGCAGTGCAATCTGTAGTTTCCCCCAAATACTTTATGATGTGGAAACCTACTCTTGTGGCTTTAGTTGGGACACCCATCTCTGGCTCATGTTGGCACCTTTTTCCCTCCTTGGGGATTAGAAGCTGTCAATGGGCCCCTCTGCTCCACACACACCCTCATACCCTGCACACACTGCAGTAGCTGCTCAAATCTCTAGTTCTTAGGGTACTGTGTATGATAGTGACTGGGCGAGCTTGAGGCTTGATTAGCGCAGTTAGCCCTTCTAAGGCTCTGGCTGTTTACAGTGGATTACAGGGAGGGAGGCAGGGGTTAAGTCTACCCAGGCACGATGCCTCCCCCTCCTCCCTTTCTCTCCCCCACCCCACGGGAGCCACTGCAGCAGGGCTGGCAGCTCGTCTGGGCTCCCCATCGCAAGGCCAGGCTGACAGGTAGCGGGATTTGGCAGAGCAGTTTGCATGAGAGCCAACAAGAAAAACTGAACATGGCGGATTAGTTCGGGATTATGTTGTCAGAGTTAGCCTTGACGGACAAACTGCAGAGGAATAAATTGCAATCTGTTTGAGGAGCGCGCTGCCACGCAAACAGGAGAGGCATCGGCTCGTCTCGCAGCCTGTCCAAAATGACAGGGAGGGGAGAAAATCATTAATAATTTATAAACAAAGTCCACGGCCATTACTGACGTCTGCCCACTCTGGCTGGACGAGACGTCTGGTTGTCTAACCCCTAACATCAGGAGCTGGTTCATGTTAAATCTTAAAACCAAAAGTGACAGGGCATGTATAGAGATAAGAGAAGGTTATACTGGGAAGGGCTCGTAAAATGCACCTACTACTCCTGTGATTTGCAGTCTATCATCCTATCTCTGATAAGGCAGTGAGCGAGGAGCAGGCAGGTTAAGATCTTTAGATCTTCCTGTAGCATTTTTTTAATTTTAAAATATATGTTCAGCTTTGACTAGTATTGGCACCTGCCATCTCAGAATGAGCCCTGGAAGTCACTTGTATGAACCTTGGAGACTAGTAAACAAAGCCCGGTGTTTCGGTTGTGGTCATTTATATGCAAAGAGCACCGTACTTTGTTTTTTGCAAATGTAAATGTAAAGTTTAGGCAGGCCATGACTTCTGTGTAGGGCTGGTTTGTGTTCAGTTTTCCAGTATTTTGACTTATATTAGGGTTGAGTAAATTTTCTGTGTGCTCAAACACTGTCAAAGGTCAACGGTAGCAGGACACTTTTACCAGTTGTTGCTTTATTTGTATTTACTTAATGCAATAAATTCCCCGTAGAAAAATAAATATTGCATAAGTATTTTCACCCCTAGGTTATATTGACTATGATACTAAATAGCAAAGCCCAAATAATGCTGCTATTTCATTCATAAGCTTCAAATTTTACCTTTATGACAGGATGTAAAATAATTTAGGGCAATTTAAAAGTTAAGAGGATTCGGCTCCCTAAATCAACAGAAAAAATCAAGTTACTTGGAAATGGGTGAAAGGGCAAAAATGTCTCACGAGATAAAAACTGAGAAACTCTGCATCCAGAAGAAAAAAAAATAGTACAAATTGTCCACTGAGAGAGTAAACACGGTGCAGCAGTTACATTTCATTCCTCTCTGTTTTCATCTCACATTTAAGTCATTCTTTATTGGAGAATTGAATTAGCTCGATTTGACGGCGTGCAATGCGTTCTCATGCCGAGGACTGACTGGCATGGTAAAATGTATTAATGAGCTTTATTGCATTCTGTCCTCTCCTACATCATTAGGAATGCATGTCTGTATGTTAAACATATGAATATGCATCGGCATAGAGCATTTGCTCTCAGAGTTAGCAGTGAGCCAGCGTTGTGCCTTGAATAATAATCTCACAGAGAAATGAACTGCATTTTCTTTGCCTTCGCCTTGTAATTGAAAAAAGATAATAAGAACACATTTTGTTTTTTAATTTGATCACGAAACTAATTCTGAATGTCAAACTATGCTCTGATTAAGGGAACTTATAATTTCATATGAGGTGATATTTGCTTATATGATAAAAAATCTTCAGTGTTGCATGTTTAGATTAATTTAGTTATGTGTGTGTTTGTGATCACAGTGCTGTATGTTGTAATACATTTGCCAGAAAATAGAAAGAATAATAATAAGAGGTTGGTGAGCAAATACAGTAGACTGAGATATATTTAATTTCTTTTGGTTTTCTTGAACAAATCCAGTCCAATGTTCCCAGTCACACTGTCAGACTGAGGGTGATCCTGAGGTCAGCAAAGGTCACTGGATAAAGGTTAACAAATTACCATCATGGCTTTCACAGACCTGATTGATGTTGAATGGGGGAGGGGAATGTATATAGGGGTTAGGTCAAGATAAGGTAAGCTTGGAGATATAACATTTTCTGTAAAAAAGTGCTTTACAAAAAACAAAAATACAGAAAAAGAGTAAAAGTGTTAGAGAGCTACATTGTAACTTCTTTCTTTGTTAAAGAATATATATGGTAGTATGTATGAATAAATGTACATATATGTTGTACATTCATTGATATGAAATATATACAAGTATATATATGTATATTCACTGATATATATGTATATTCACTGTGGATTTAATTTGAGATTGTATTATCTAAGATATCAATGAATGATGACTTTATGTTTAACCAACAGCATTCAACAGTGTTTTGTGTTGAATGATCTCTTGTGCAATCAGGACCCACAAGTGGAAACTGGAGCACCGCCTAATTCTAAGAAAGAAGCATTTAATTGATGCACTCACAGTGATTTTTTCCACTCAGTGTTTTACTTCTCTAATGCCTGTGCTCTCACTGTACCATCCGGCTTTGGCCTGCAGAAGACCTGCTATTCATTCACCACACGCAAGTCGCCAACAAAAACAGCCGGCGCTCCTCAAGAACAAAGACACTATCTGCACTCATCAGGCAGCATATTATAAGAACGGGCGACATGGAACGGTGGAGAAAGGGAGGAACCTAGGTTACTGATTTACTGACAGGACAATTAGAGGGAGCATTCTGAGCTAAATATTCCAGACAGGGTGGGCATGCGGCAGGGTGATGGACCTTCCAGGGCTCAGAGATGGGGGAAAACTTGCCCAGTGGGGCACCATGCGGGTGTTCATGTTGATTGACTTAACTGGGGGAAGGTGAGAGACACAGCTGGGTCTGACTTCTTACTATTACTGTGTGGAGCTGTTGATCCAATAAATTACAGCATATGAAGTGATAGTCAGTAAATGGTTTCATTCCAAATGGAGATATGTTCTACTGTAAAAGATTACAAAATATAAATTCAAGTCTTTGCTCCAAAAATAGCAATAATCCTGAGGATCAACCCCTCCCTGTTTTCAAAATCCAGAAAGAACTCCAGAAACCAAGGACAGGACAGGAATAAAGCTTTTTGGAAGGAGACTAAAACCCCAAGAGCAAGTTGAATATAATATTCCCTGCTCATCCTCTCTCAGTCCCCATTGTAAATAAATAAATCAGCTATGTCCGTACATGCAACGTTTGACCTGTGGTGACCTCACTCACTGGAAATTACAGTTTTCATTTTCTCTTTGATTTCCAAACGGTATTATCTTTGGTCTGCAGTGGAGGGAAGGTAAACAGTAGCAATGGAGAGTCATATGTCTCTTTAAATAAACTGCATTGTCTGATGATGTTTTAATGGGCAAACCTCGATCCCTTGGGCAGTGACCCTTCTGAGTGTGCTTCAGCTATGTACTCTGCACAGGGTGCTGAGATGTAATTGCTATGTACATACCAGGCTACTCTCTGGTTTCTCCACTGCAAGAAATGTCCAGCTGAATGACGCTTTTAGTAATTGTAATGTATTGAGAACTTAAAGCATTTCTTCCTTCTATACATGCAACAAAAGGTGCAAATGGAATTAGAACATTAAGTTTTTCCTCATTTTAATTTTAGGAATTTTAATAAAGCAGATTTTTGACTTTGATACTTGCTATTTAACCATGCAGTGCATCCAGTGGACCAAACAGATGCAGAATACACAAAGCAGCCATATAGTTAAAAGCAAGTATATTGCTGGCCATAGCCTAAGGCAAATTACTTTTACTACAGAAGTGTCCCACACGCTTCATAAAAAGGTCAAAAATCAATCCAAATAGATGTACATTGGAGAAAACTTATATAACCCTTCTTAATTTCATTGTTGTAGGATGTAAGAGTCTTGACCTTAATATGGGAGGCCTTCTTGTTAAAGTGGATATTTTTACAGTGGTTGTTTGCATATAATGTTCTTCCCACCTTATTCCCACATGGGGGTCCATTTCCAGTCAAAACAGGGAGGGTGTCCACAGAACAGACAACACAGTGATTTTCTCCAGAGATCACCGCACCCACACACACACACACATACACACACATACACCATGAGTTTCAGTGATGTTTTCCTGGGAAGAAACAAAGACATGCGCTGAAATGAGGGTACCAGAAAGAGGACAAGAAACTTTAGGGGGGAAAAAAAGAACAGAGGATGTTATCAGATGGAAGGAATGAGCAGGACTGAAAAAAATGAGACAAAGTAACTCAACTCAATATGTGCACGACTCCCCCGTTTTCCTTTTAGCTGAAACTAATGAATTTTTGTGGGAAGAGGAAATGCTTTGGGAATAGGTAAAAATTTCATCAAACACCGGATGTGTGCACTTGATTAGTAATTCAGACCAAAGCTAACTTTGGTAAGACAATATTACAAGAGGGCTCAAGGAAATAGCTAATGAGCAGCTAAGCTAACTTTATCTTGCTCCAGAGCATACAGTCATCTGATTTTCTAGGCATCGAATCCTAATTGGATTGTGGAGAAGTGAAGAGGACAAAGAACATTTATCTTTCACAATTATCAGGAATTCATATCTTGGCCAAATTTGCTAGCTTGCATTACAATTTGATTGAATTAACTATTGATGAGCAGCAGAAACCAATATCATTTCAATCTTGCGACCCCTAACAGTCAATAGATTATTCTGATTTTGGATATTAGAGAAAGCTTTAAAAATCTTTTGTGATTTTGGTCCATCCTTTTAGTCATCTTTTTAATTTCACAGTTTCTCTCTTTCCTCCTCAACACCTGTCTTCCATTAAGGCTTTGATGACTGGCTATTGCACAGTGCACAGGAAGCGACGCAGTTACGTGCTCGATAGGCTCGAATCAGTCACAAGCTGACAGTGAGGGTGCGGCCTGATGAAGATGTAAGGTAATATCCCAGCAGCGCATGAGGTCAGTCATCCCCTTTTTACAGGCAACATGAAAAGAGGTTCGAGTGCCGGTCACGAGACAGGGCTGGGTCCCTTTGTCTCAAGGGTTCATCAGTTCAGATAATGTAACAGGGTGAGGGGGCTGCTGCAGGACATTTGTAATATGCTGATATAATTAGATAATATTGCATGCATTCATTGACATTTAAAGACAACTTTCAGGAATGAGAAATAAATTATTGCTGCCTTGTGAAGTCTCAGTATTTCCCTAAAGTCAGCTTTTCAGGAATGAAAACCTTTATTTAAAATAGACTATTATGCATTTTTGAAATTGTCAAAGGGGTCATGAAAGGGTTTCATAATGCTATGTAGCCAAAGAACTTTGTTGGCCTACAAATGACCTTGTAATCTGAGACTGGTATTGGTATTTTCACCTTTTTTGTATGTTTAAAATGCCACCTCAATGTGAGAAAGTGCATTTCTTTAACAGGTGAAGTTCAATGGTCACAGTGATGTTTTGTCTACCCCCTCAGAGTATAAAACAGTTAGAACTGAGATCATTTTTGTCTGTTTTGACACTGTCCTCAAGTCTGGGTGCCAATTAACCCCAGATGGCTGGAGTCACCCACACGAGAGGTGACGTGAGGTGATTCGCCATCACTTTGGTATTAGTCCCACAATGCAAGCTCACGGTGGGGATTTCAGAAGCAGGGGAGGGGAAGTGGGGGGGTCCAGAGAGGGTTCCTGTTCAGGCCTCTTCTGTGAATCATAGAGCCTAGCGTGCGATCGGCACACTGCCCTCCTCTTGACTCCCTCATAAGCTCTGTTACAATAACACACTTGCTTTTCACTCCGGCCCTAACCCCGAACCTCCCCCGTACAAAACTCCCCCCACCCACAACCAACACTCCACTTCTCTGAAAAACACAAGAGGAAAAAAATAAAACAGCCCTGTACCTACAGTTTTCCTTAAGATAAAAGCTGAAGGGTATTTATTTCGGTTGCTGGCTGTCCTCAAAACTCTATTACTGTTGTTAGCATAACTGTGATGACAAAGATAATCTTTGTTATTATTATTATTATTATTCCCTACTTTAATTCATTTCTCCCTGGGGCTCAAAGCAGTAATAAGGAGCAGACGTTGACTGTTTCTACCCCACTCTACTTTCTCAACACTGAAGTCCCAACCAAGTGCAAGTCAAGGTTAACAGTGCCATCTACAGTAGAGAGAAAACTAGTCCACCGTGTGCTTTGATGATATTGATGATATGATGATGTCTGGGGTATTAGCCATCTTTTACTGATGGGTTTTTACCTCCTGTTATTTAGGGTGGGTTCAAGTGAGCCAGTTTTTGGCAAATGCACTAGATTACTACTACAAACTTTCACTCACACAAATCTTGTTTTTGTTAAATGGTACAACCCTTCTTGATATACTCATGTTAAGTTTAGAAGGGATTTGAACACTGTTTAAAAATGATAGAAGTCCATCTTTTTCCCTTTATTGTGTTTTTAAGATTTAGAGGGACAGATAGACAGCTTGTATGCCAAAGTATACAAAAGCTATGTTTTTAGTGTGTTTCTATGTTAAATCTTTAAAACTGGACAATCAGTTAAAAAACTAAAATGTATGTAGAAACTATGCTTATATATCCATAATGTTGTTGCTGAAACAAAAATAAAAACAATAAAAACAAAAAAGTAATACATATCAAGTATACAAGGAGTAAATGCTAGCATCAGTGCTAGAATAACAATAAAAAAATACATTTTGTAAAATAAGCAAACTGAAATAAACTAACATAGAAAAGTGCTATTGGCAGTGATATTGGGAATAAAAGTAATAAAACTGTGACAAGAACAGACTCACAACCTCAACATTACAGCACAACAGACTACATGAGCTGCATCATCATTCTTGTCCAATAATGAATCAAAGTGTATGATATTGCAGGAATGCTACATGAAACGTGCTTAGCAAAGATTCCTTTAGAAAGGAATTACTTGAAAGCACAGTACCAGTTTTGCAAACAGCTTAAGCAAACATGGCACAGTGCTAAAAATACAGTTATAAAGAAAAGCAAAGATGTTATTGTGCAATCTTATTTTGAAATGTGATCAGTGACAACATGGCCTTATTAAAATACTATGTTTGCAATAACTGCTCAGTTTACAGCCTTTTTGCTCAAAGCCCTTATCTCTTTTATTTTTAACCATTTACACATGCCGGCACCCATGATAATGTTACAAAAATAATGCTGATGGGTCAATCACAGGTAGTGTTGTGGTAAGATTTTCAGGATAGAAAATCTTTGGTGATGTCCCAGTGTTGCATATTTGACCCAACACCAAGGAGTGCAGTTTCAACCCTGATGCTAAACTATATTAATGCCATTTATAAAGACATACAATAGATTATTTGTATGCCTATTGAACATTTTAATCCACAGGTCTGCTGGAGTTATTTCATGATAGATAACATGTGAGTGGTGCATTCTGTGTAAGAGGCCTTTCTCTGTTTGTTCGATCCAAATTTCAATCCCTATGACAATCTGACATGAAGTCTAATTATAAGCACTCTTGAGCATAATGGTCATTTTGGACCCTAGAATGTCTCATAGGACTATTCTTTATTGTTTGAAATAGCACAGAATATAAAAAAAAACATTCTCACCTCGTTTTATCAATATAATTCTCATTTATAAATAATTGTTTATCCATTTAAGCAGGAATAAAGCTAGGTGAGTGACATGAACTAATTCACAGCTGACTAATTTAGCACATTAGTGTCAGAGACTAAACACAGGGATTCAGAGATTTAACCATTTGCCTTGACGAGGGAGAGGAGAAAAAAAAGGCTAAAGAGGGACCATTACTGTTTATCCTCAGCCTTATCACTACTGGCGATGGGCTTGTAAATATTATCCTATTCTCCTTAATCCACTGCACAATGCCGTGCTCACCCACTTACCGGAAGCTCCGACATTTACCTCGGGATTTGCCGGGGCTTGGGCTAGAGTGGCTGCGAGTGGGAAAGTGCTAATCTACAAGGCAGATTCAGGATTAGTCTGGTGAGCCAGGTGACCGGAGGGCCTGAGATCTTATTGGCCACAGGAGATGTGGGCCTGTGGTCCTTGGCGGGGGGTGACTGACAAGGGAAAACAAGGAGGGCAAAGGGGTGGTTCTCCCCCAACTCTGCTTTCTTGATGTTTCTCCCAGTCTCCTTTTTCTCTCTCTTTATCCCCCTTTCTCTCTTCCATGCTCTTTCTCTCTCGCTCTCTCTGAAGGAGCCCTGATGAGAATTCCACTAATCATTTGAGGATTAACAGGGACTCAGACAACACTACATCTAATTCCCCCTTCACCGCCACTGGGGCAACAAGAGGCCCCACGCAGCACTACAGCACACCAGCACTGAACAGATCACTATGTGTATGCAACTGATATTCACTTGTTGATTTAGACGTAACTGATCAGTGTGAGCCAAATGTAATTTCTTAGATTCTCCATCATGCTAACCACACCTAGAAACTTTGTTTATATACTGCTGTTTTCCCATGTGCGGTTTGTGTACCTGGATTATGGTCAGTGGCAACGTTTTGTCCAATGAAGAAAGAATTATTGTATTGCTTTAAAGTCACAGGGATGTAGACCCTATCCTTAACAAAGTGGTAACCTGTGAGTGTCTAAACATAAACATAAAAGAACATTAAGTGGTTATTGTGTCGCAAGAGCTCATCGGTCATATAAATCATTTTGGGAATCACTGGTATTTAACCTATTCTGTTGTTTAGGTATGAGGAGGTGTTGGTATACATTCAATTTTGACAATTTGCAACTTGGCAGATGTGTTAAGTAACAATGTCTTCTGAATACATACAAAAAGTACATGTTGTTGCAAATTAGTAGTATGAATTATTATTTTATTATTAAAATCATGCATAATAAAAAGAGCACTGTCCTGGTTTTACCTATAAAAACTATTACTGTTAATCTCTTCTTTGCAGCTGCAGTTTTGAAGCAAAATTTTGTCTGGGGAAATTAGTAAATTACTACAGATTGTTTCAGGGGAGTTCACCAATAGCCAGAAAGAGAAGATTGTGGTTCTAAAACAATTAATTGATTCCTTAATTACTCGATTGACATTAAATGTGTTTACAAAAATTGTGGTAATCTATTAACTGTATAAGTCATTTATAAAGCAGAAAAGCCAAATATTTGCTCTTTTCAGCCTTTGAGTGGTGAGGATTTGCTGCTTTTGTATTGTTGTGTATATTGAATTTGGGGTTTGAACTGTTTGTTGGAAAATTTAAAGATCTTACCTTGGGCTCTAGGCGAGTGATGTAGTTGTTGTTTTAAATAGGCTTTATTGGACAGTAGAGAGAGAGACGAAGAGACAAACGATTAATTCAAAAATATCCATAATGAAAATTATCATTAATTGGAGCTCAGCGTGAATGTGTGCACCTACTATTGTTGATCCGAATGATGCTGAAATATGGTGGTGAAAAACATTTGACAAAGATAAGATAAAAATAAGTGACCAAATAAATGACTCATTTTGGCTAAAATACCCAAATTGGCTAAAAACGGGCTGTTCAAACACAGCAAAGCTTAATGTTTTGGCTTCCATGTTTTCTTTTATGTTTTCCTTTTCTTATTTTTCTGCCCAAGATGAGTGTAAGCCAACATGACTGCTCTGAGTGTAATCCTGTATGCTTGGATAATAGCACGATGGTCAGCTTGTGTTTTTCAAAGTGACACTGGCATCAGGAACTCATTCATTTTAATGCCAAGGCTCATTCACTTGCCAGGTCATGCTGGGCCACCCACAAAGCAGAACTACATTTAAAAAAATCCGAACATCAAGAGTGTGCAGTTTCACACCATGTGAGGTGGGACATGTGATATTTTAAAGTCAGTATTTGCAGCATCTGCTAAATATTAATGTCTCAAACCGTGCATTATGCCTGATGCACAATTCATGATAATATATTAGAGGCATCATGGGGAAGTGGGTTGCATTTTCAGTCTGGTTAAGTACGTTTTGGCAGCAGTCCCGTGCTATCTCGGAGACAGGTTGGCTTCCCAGCCTCCCACAGTTTTGCAGTAATGAAGGAGCTGTCTTACCCAAACAAACAGGCTCTCTGGAGATGTACCTCAACTACCTCCTTAATCCAGGAAGTCTCTCTTATCTCCCCACAAATGGCCCCGTAGCGAGGCACAGCCCACTGCTGTGTCATTCATCAGTTAAACCCCACAATGATGAGCAGGTAGGATTGCTTCATGTTGGGAAAGTGAAAAGTGACAGCATGCACTCTGGTGGCGTAAATCACGGCTCCAAGCTCAGTTTTGTCGATCATGTGTCACATGCAGAATCCACACAAAATGATTTGCCTTTATTTTTCATTGGCAGATATCAATACCTCTATTACTCGAGTCATTCTGATGTGGTGATGCTGTTATGTTGGTCATTGGAGGTTTTAAGCTTATTCTATTGTGGCATTTGTCATAAATCTTTAAGAAAAAAGAGCATGTTCAATGGCGTTAAAATATTTTAGATTATATTTCATATATGTTTTTAGGTTTATTTGTCTTGACCAAAAACAATTTTCCAATTCATTATTTGAATTGGTAATTTGGTAGTAAACTTAAAACTAAACTAAATATATATAATATAAAGAATAATTTCCACATTGCCCTTTATGTCTTTTAAATACCAAATTAAATTTTTACCTTTTCCCTTTTAATCACAATCAGAATTCTGATTAAAAGGGAAAAGGTAAAAAATAAATAAAAACAAAGTACCGTATAAGTAAATGAACATAAAACATGAGAAATAAACAACATATTTCTTCAATTTGCTTTTAAGCGTATTTTGCAGGTATCATATTATGAGCACCTCAGTGTTGCATTATGATACGCAGGCATCTTAGTTTACCATTTGTACAATTTGTTTTTATTTCCATCCATCAACACGTCACCTCATATCCAAAAGACTGAATAGAATATTATATATGTTACTGAATATTTTACATTTTATCAGTGAGTTATATTACAAACTTCCCCTAAAAAAGCCCGGTTGTCAAATGTCTTTATCACGTATCAGTGATAGTTTACAAAAAGTGTATGGTGGCTTGTCCAAAGAGATGACAGTGCCTGTAGGTGTTGACAAGAAGAAAATGGGGGCAAAAAAAGTGGGGGAGTGAGTGAGGACTGGCAGCAGAGAAAAATAATTTGTGTAGGAGTTGTGACACTTGGCGCCACTCATTAGACAACTTCATAGAGAGCTAAAAGCTTTGCGTCTCCCACTGATCGCACTCCCACACAAAGCTGACTGGAGCATGTCAGCCACAGTGCTGTCGAATGAAAACCAGGAACCTACAAAAGAAAATTTGTCAAAAAAAACAGAATGTTTATATCGTGCACATGTACAGTGATTAAAAAAAGGGGTTTTAGTAGGATTTTGAATGAATGAAGAATGAAGATGAGTTAACAAATTACAGTTTACTAACACACACACATTCAAACTTTAAAAAGAATATATGTATTAGTTTCTTTTTTAATTGATACAGTAATTGGCAGTCACTATTGTACCACTAAATTAATTATTATTTTGTTATTCATAATTTTATCTTTTTGACGATATATAATGTCTGAATAATACTACTTCTACTAAAATAAATTAAGATAATAATATAATAATAAATAATAATAATAATAATAATACTTTCTGAATAATAATAATATGATAGTATGAAAATGTCCCACTGACCTTAAAACTAACCCTAAAAAATTATTTCACAATGAAAAATCTTATGTTGTTTGAAAAAAACAACATACGTTATTAATTATCGGTTACATGTTCATATCTGCTTGTTATGTTAGGGTTTTAGTTAAACAGTACTTCAATGTCTAATTGAATAACTAGCCAAAAAGAGTAGTAAGAGTAAAATAAGTCACTTTACTTGGTATTGTTGACGATTCAAAATTAAAATATTTTTCTGATGCTGTTGCACTTATTTCCTGTGGGTAACAGTGGTCACGTCTAGAACGTTAAATCAGTGTGAAAGGATTAGGGTTTACATTACGATAATGCTTACATAAAAGAGGAAGACAAGGGTTTAAAAGCAAGAAAAAAATAAATGTATTTAATTTAATTTAAATTAAATGTTGATACAATCCATCTTATATATTAATGCCAAATTAAAATAGTCATATTATTTTTCTACTCTAGATGATTTGTATGTTTCAAAATTGTTGTGTTGTTTGTTTCTGTGCTATAATGGCATATCTTAATAAAATACCTGTTCCCTTTTAGGCTCAGCTTTGAATTGTTCTCTCTCAATCTGTGTTAATATGCTTGTGTGTTAAATAGCCGAGCAGTTTCCCATTACTATCAGTTACTCTGAGGCAGGTTTTGAGCCAGTTGCTAAGAGCTTTCATCCAACAGTGTTGATCGTTAATACTGATCTGTACATTTTTTCCAACTAAAGCTCTTATAAAGAGCTAAGACCATAAGACTGTGTTTGCGAGTTTAGTGACTACGCCAACAAGGCAACAAGGAGCTGGAGAGAATTGGAAACCGAGTGCGCAGCCGGTTCAGAAAGCTGAAAACAGCTGTGTTTTTACAACCACTGAAACACAACGCTAGAAAGGATTTTTTTTTTCCATCGGCTACCCATACTGCACCTGCCATTTCCATCACAGCCATGTGGTCACAAAGGGAGCAGTATATCTGTCAACAGGATCAAGTGCTCAATAGACCCCGCAAGCCACTCAATCCTTCAAGACACCCTCTCCACTGGCCTCAACAAAGCCCCAAAACCCCTCAACGTGGCCATGTCAGCCCAATTGATTCAGGATATCCTCCTATTTTCTGTAAGGAAGATACTTCCTTCACCTGTCCAAACTACTACCAATACAGAGGTCATTGTTCCCCAAAATTTGACATCTAAGTCTGTTTTTTATTTTTGAAAACTTGAAGATAAACATCCTGCTGCACTGAGCACTCTTGCATGAAATGTGCAGGTTGATGCAAAACTGTCTGGTTTGTTTGGAGTTACTGAGTAAATGCAAATGTCAAACTCAACATCACCTGTCTTGCCAGCAATATTTACAAGCGTCATTTCACTGAGGAGGGATACGGCAAATAAAGGCCCACTGCCCCTCATAAAGAAACTTGTCATCATGGCTCAGCTCTAAACTCAACGTGAGCATTAAATAGCCCGGGTCTCCTGTGATCCTCAGGTCCGACACGAGTGTTAGTATCGGGTAGGTGCTCCCAGAGGTAAAAACCCAAAAGAAGAGGGAAGGAAACGGAGAGACTGGCTCGACCCGCTGGGGATTAAGGAGGGGTCACAGTGGATCAGCTGGGTCTTCCTCTCCCACAGAGAAGAGAAAACAAATATTAATCACCTCTAGCACTTCACACACAAAGGGCCCCGAGACGTGAGGGCAGGAGGGCTGGCAGAGAAGACGACACAGGCCTCAATAACTAATGAAAAACCCCCGCAGGGGCCGTACCGTGGTGGGGCCGACGCTCTCAGGACACCTTAGTGTGTGAATGCATGTTTCTAGTGTTTAAATTCAGCTGCACACACATGCAGGTGATGCTGAGTGGGCACGAGGGATCTCTTCTGATTAATGTAGTGTTGATAATTCTGCAGTAAGGGCATGTTTACATCTATAAAGTGTCCACTGTATGTGTGAAAGAAAAAGAGTGATCGAGATAGAGAAAGAAAATGAGTGTGTGTAACAGCCAAGGTTACTGGAATGTGTGTTTGTTTATTCTCTTCCTAGTTGGCAACATGCTTCGTCCACACTCCTCTTGCTCCCACACCTCCCAACAACCCCCCCCCCTTCCTCCATCCTTCGTCCATGAGGCATCTCACGAGTGGCAACGACGAACCCCACCTGGCATACTGGTGGCGGCGCCATCTGGTCGCGGCCAAGGCTCGCCATCGGGCCCACAGTCAGTACCCACACTGCCAGTGTGGTGTTGTTTAATGAGCGCATATGAGCAAACATTTGACTGCCAGGTGGCGTTGCCGCCACGCCATGCCGACCAGGCAGGGTTCTGCCATTGCTGTTCAAACCCGGGGGCATCAAAGGGGGGCCTTGGATTTCCAAAGTAACTAAGCCATAATCCACCCCCTTATTGGTCCCATTCATATTGAAATACATGATCAGAGGAGCTGAGGAGGCCCTAATCTTGCCAATGAGCGGTCCGGCACAGCTGCAGGGATAAAGTCAGAGTATGAGACCACCAGTATATTAGAAAAACTCAGGCCTTGCTGATTGGATTAGGGAAGACGAGGGGGAGGGGGGCAGGCCGAGGGGGTGAGGAAATGTCATCTTCCAGCGTTGTGTGTGGTGCGGTGGCCTCGGCATTGGCGTCCGAGGATCAGGAGGTGGGGCAGACATACTTTGTCCCGGGGTTCGGTGACCCGCAAAAGAGAAATTGGAGGGGGTGAGACGAAGAATGGCGACAACAAAATAGAAAGCAACAAAATGTGTGTGGAATCAGGCCTTGATAGTGCCTCCCAGCCTCCCAGCATGAGCTCGTCTCGTATTAAGTTGTAGCATGGCAGTTTTGAGCAGGGAAAGAAAGAGCGAGAGAGAGAGGACTAAACCGGGCATTAGCTGTCGACTTAAAGGTTTGTGCTGGTTCCTCTGGTAGGAAGAGCCGCCCCGTTTAAGTGTGATTGAGCGTGGCTTAGATGGGGATCAATGGTTATCCTCTCGACTGTTTTGTTTTGAGGTTTCTTTTCTGTATTTACTGTGAGGAAAAGAAGAAGCCATTTTGTTGCACAAAGCAAGAGCCAAATATTTCCATAGTTGTATGTCTGGCACTGGCAATGTAATTTATTCATTTAAACTGGCAAATACATCACACAAAGTTCACTATTTATTACTGTAACACACTTAATTTATTTACTACTGTACTATATAGTTTTATCTTTAACATAGACTGTAAAAGCATTCAAACTTTAAATACTGTACAATCTGACTTGATGAACCCAGTGCTGTGCTATTTTGGGAGCACCTGTGAACCATAAGGAATGTCAAAATAAAATATCCTATCAACAAACTCTTTGTCAGTAAGAAGTTCTGTGAAAAAAAGCTACATGTGCTGTCTCAAAGAACACACTGATGTGTTAAAAGGTGCTGATAATTCATTTTAGCTATATCATGACTTTTGCTGTGTTCACATGATATCAGATTTACACAAATAAATGTTGATGCTAATATATTTTCACTAATACAATCGATCTTATTCAGAAAAGTTTTGCTTGTGGTAGAAAGTCGTCAATAAAAAAGATTGTGATTGTGGGTAAGTGGCAAGGAGATGTCTTAACACTTTTAAACTTTTTTTTTTATAATACAGAATAAATAAAATGGCTAATTGCTATTATACTACTATACTATACAATAATACAATTTGTTAATATTAATTAATAAATGTTAATTAATAGATTTAAAACTAAAAATGTAATGTTCCATAAGTTGTAACATGTACAATTATGTGCTTTATGTATGAACATACAATGGCTGATATATATATATATATTGAAGGACATTTTTACATGTTTAATCACCTTATACAACACATTATGTTTTGGGGATGAAGCAACACATGTTTTTTACCTATAAACTAGTGTATTAACCAAGCACATGCAAAATCTATACCCAAGTATATTATATCCAATAGTACAGTATTAAGCCAAACAAACAAACAAATACAAAGAAAACATATTGTTGTATATGTCTGTCTGTGTTAACGGGCATTTTTTAAATTAGTGATTCTGCCTCTATTTCTCCTCCGGACTCTGTAGACTCCACAGTTGAGTCGGAGCAGCACAGAGCCACACAGCCTCTGCTGAGCTGACGATGGATTTTTGGCTCTTGGTACACCTGCCCAAGATGTTTTCTCTGGATTGACACTTAGCCTGCTGTTAGGATAGAGCCATAGAGACAGACGTGAGTCTATTTCACATTCCCTCATCTTAACAGCCTGTTCACATCTTCACTGAAGATATCAAATAAGTGGACAGTTTGAATGATAGTTTGTCTCAGCCATAATACTGTACAAAATATTAATATCATCAGTGTTAGTATATACATTTCAAGTATTAGAAAGCAAAGTGATCCTGTTCCTGATTTAAAATGCACATATTATTTATGGACACATGCCTCCACAGACAGGTATGAGACACACACACACACAGGTGGGACATCTTATTCTTTGAGTTTGTAGACAGCAGACTTTCATGGAATCCATCTGCAAATTCATGCAGCTGCACTGGAAAACCACTTCTGCATTTGGCTGTAAGCATGGTATGCCAAGCACTTTTCTCTGTAATGTGTTAAAGATAAACTTTGGATCTAGGAAAACAATGTTTTAATCTGATAGACCCACCACAAATAGAAGCTTCTATTCCAGTGGAATCAAGGTACATTGTATCTTAAGGATTTAGTTGTAGAGACTAAACCTTTTATTTAGACTCAATAAATAAGTGAAATGCTATCATGCATAAATATTAATGACTTGATTTTTGAGTATGGTGTAGATATTGCTATCCCACAATACAATGCACAATAGAAATGGAGGAACCATACATACAGTTACAAATCAATTTATGTTTCTTTTAATTGAAAATTGATACTTAAATGTATTATTATTATTATTATTATTATTATTATTATTATTATTATTATTATTAATTATTATCGTTCATAAGTGGTTATATATATTATATAGTACCTACCCACCATAGCAATGTACTATAGTTTATTTTACACTTGCTTTGGCAATGTAAATGTCTGTCCCCATGTCAATAAAGCCTCTTTGAATTAAATTAATTGAAAAATAGTTTGCGTTTCAGTGAAAAGTTGCTGAATTGTTATCAATTTATGTCAGATGCTTTTTTACCTTGCCAAGAACATAAACAAAAAATCATGCCAAACTTCCAACAATCACGTATTTGAATGCTGCAGCATCTATCAAGTCATATTATCTCTGCAAGTGTGCTGTGAGGGTCACTCCGGTCCTTAAACAAATGTCAACTTTGGTCCCTATGGACTAAGAGTGCAAGCTCACCAATGCTATTGTCCCTCAGAGGGATCTACAGTTGATTAAGTACCCTGTTGAGAGAGTGGAGCGGTTGCCAAACAGACTAAAATGTCCAGAGCAACAATGGTTGGTCAAGTGCCAGAGCTCATTATCCGCTGTGCAGTGCACTACATTTACAATTTGAAAAATGTACTTTTGCATGGTGCATTTTAAAATGTGTGCATTGGTAGAGTTACCTATAGGACCTGCAGTGGTCCAAGCTATGTGGTGCAGTCACTGTACGGTAAATGCACTGTGAACTGTTGTTCAGGGTCAGATCTCTTTGTCTGAGTCCAATAGAAAAATAAAATTCCGTCAATCAATTCCGTTCTTGCCACTTACTGTATTTTGCATATTTCTCCACAAATTCTTTATACATAATTGAGCGTTACAGTTTATTCTTGTTTAAAGTTTATTCTCTTTACAGGCTTGTATATAATTAACCTCTTTTTCAAAAACAGTGGTGAGAAGAGTCTGACGTAGTGTTATGTTTAACTTCACAGTCCCCCCAAATGAAGATATTAAAAGATCCTTTAACGTGAAGATGATGATGAAAACCTAGCGTGAAAAAATTAATTATCTGGCAGCTATCCAGAGCAGTTAGGCCTATTTTGGCATAGATCTGGCTGATGACAGAGCACCCAACAAGTATTCTAATTCACATTGCTCACAGTGTAAGGAACATGTCGATAGCCATTAATATTTTCCTGAGTTTACTTAATATAGCCACATATATTTCCCTTCTCAGCAGGGGTTTTGCTAGGTGCCCTCCTTCTACTATTCTAGCTTACAGCCAGTGCCAACATGGCAGACTGCAAAGCTCCAGCCCCAGTGCGCCCTGGGAGTTGAATGACAGTTTGTGTCAGCTGCGTCTGTTACCTGTCGTCAAGGAGCAGCAGGAAGATGGTTCGTCTTGTATGAGAAGGCCCCTTGCTGGGCGACATTCCACTGTAATGCTGAGGAGCCCCACAGCTATTTATCTCCATCTCTGCACCTTTTGGAATTGGCAACATCCCATTTCGCTAGTGATCCCTCAATCAACAGCTGAGAGCCTGGCTATCTGGCTGTTAGCTGTGACAGTTGTATATTCTTACACGCTGAAATAGCAGTGAGTGGGCGAGTAGGTGAGTGAGTGAGTGTTGAATTTGTCAGGGTACCACCATGTTCAGTCAGTGGTGAGGCCTTCAGGGGCACAAAATGGCAAGCAGGAGTGTAATACCGCAAATGTTATGGTCATATTCAGTAATGACAACCATGAGATAGATTTGGTGACAAATGATGGTAACTGCCACAGTAAATAGGCCCAAATCAGCTCAATTGCAACAGACTTGTTCTTTTGGTTTTGTTAGATAGCAAACTGTCTTTTTTTTATCAGGCACCTATTATAGGCCTTGTTTTTAGGGAATTGTGCATGTAAAATGTGAATCTTATCTAATCAAATTTACTGTTAATTGATTATTAATCAAAAGCAGCAGAGAAATAAGCATCAAGCGCCAAGTTGTACATGTACTGAAATACTTCAGTTGCATAAGAGCTGAAGACTCAGTATAATGTCACCAAAAGGCTAATAGCTGTCTTTGTTAAGCTGTGTGTTCTCCCATGTCAGATCTGTTGAGATTTCTGTCTGTTTTAGGTCCATTAAAGAGCAATTAAGAGCGGCAGACTGCTTTTAGTCTGCTTTGTACTGTATCTAATAAATTACCTGAAACATACAGACACAGAGTAAACATTTTAAAAAACTGAGATCTTTAAATGGTTTTATCACAGCAGATTTAGATTAACTGGAAAATTAATTGACTAAGTTGTTGTCTGTTGACTCAGACGCCCCCCTGCATATGACAACAATGAAAAACTCACATTTAACTGTAACCCCTCAGATTATCGTAATTATACACAATAACAGGCTGAGTCCTTTGAAGGTTAATACTCTCTACTTACTCCATGTAATCACATGCACCAGTAAAAGATCACTGGAAACCCCCTGGAATACTGTCAACATGTATGTAGTATGTACAAACAGTGAACACAGAAATTAGCACTAACTTTATGGAATACTTAACTTTATGAGTATCCTTGATATCCCAAGCATTTAGTGCACAATGCATTAAGCATGACTTCTTTTAAACAAACTAAATAAAGATTTTTGTATATTTTGTTTATCCGAGATCTATTCAGATTTGTCACCTGCCGGCTTGTTGTTGCTTGCTGAGGACTCAGCAATTTTCAGCTCAGTGCTTATGTGATTTTGACTGCAATTTTGTTAGGCCTTTCTTGTAAATGAGAAAGACAATAAGGTAATCTCCCTGGGTTTACCTGAAATAAAGTTGAAACATGCACACACTCTCTTATATCCATCTGCTGCTTGACTGCTGCCGTGAAATACTTTTAAGAGACGGGACTTTTTCCTCTGGATTTCAATCTCAGAAGTTTCCTCAATGACGCCCTTCATAAATGTTTATGGTGCCCCTTAAAACTGTTTAATTCAGAGTTTACTGTAAACACACATTTTTTAATCTATTTTGTACCACACACCTGATGTGAGGTCAGACGATGCTGTTGGGCCCTCCTCCACCTGACAGAAGAATCATGTGGTGAGCGAATGGATCCTGAAAAGGAGATCAAAGATTTATTGTGCTTTCCTTACGCCCATGCCTTGATGTCATAAAATTTTATGATGTGTTTTCCACTGACTACTTTTTAAGCACATCTTTACCAGACAGCAGAGACATAATTCACATGTGGTCATAACTTAGTCAAGACAGCTTTTCTAAGCCCAGTATGAACCTGCTACGAGTTAGAACTGAAGTACAAGAGCCGGTGTTCAGTGGTTCGGTTTGGCTTCTGTGTTGTACAGTGTTTCTAGGGTTCATCAAATGTCTCTGTAGGTCAACTGGGACAACAGTGCATACAGACCGGGGTTAAAGTGCCTTTTAATAAATGTCACATATTGGTTAGTCTGTGTGGTGCACTGCCAATGGGATAGAGGTTCAGGGTTGACAGTTACATCACAGCCCCATTAGTTTAATTCTGCAATTAAATCTTTTTTTTTTTTTCATATTTTGTTTTTTTTGTCCTATGATGTGTGGTAATCCTTTATTACCACTTAATAAGACTTAATGAGGCATCACAAATATGAGAAACCAGACAGGTTTTTAAAAAGTTAAACCATGTTGTCTAAATCATTATTGTGGAATTAAAAACAACATAATTATAAATATGTATTTGTATATTGAAGAAGGCACCCCATATTTTCCTACACCATTACACAGTTGAGGTCATGACCCTGCCTTAAAGAGATGAGAACCCTAAAGTTATTTATATAGCTAATTCAAAGGTATTCTGACCCTGACAAAAAAACACAGTCACTTTGAGCATGAATATGGTCCAACTGAAAAAGGTCCAATCACAAAACCTCTGTTTAAACCAGCTTTGATACAAAAATAGGAGTATCGATTAAATCCTACATCAACAGTAATTTGCACTTGCATAACATCGGAATAATATCCTTACTACTGTATATGGTCAGAACACACACACACACACACACACCTCTGATGCAGACACACGCACGCATGCAGCCATTGCAGTGTTTTCAAAAATGTTACACCATAAAGAGTTTTGGCAGTAAGGATGTTTTAATTAAGCTTATATGTTTTGGTTCCCAGTTTAAACTTACTCATTTTCATTTGGATCTGGAGAGCTGTAAGGGTTCAAACTTGTCCTCTGAGTGATACGATTGGAGGACACTAAATCCTCGTTCTGTTAATTAAGGCTCAAAGAAATATTGTGGATGAGAGAAAATATCTTGGCAAAAAGCATCCATGAGGGATGCTCATGGGAAATTATTGTTTTTAAGTTAATAAGTTGTTTTACTCTTAGCAGAGTGAGAGGGGATTTTAGGGATTCAAATCAAAACAAAAAAATGTCCAAATGAACTTAAGAGCAAGGGAAGAATCTTTGAAAGGAAATCAATTTCACACATGGTATGAACAAAACAAAGTAAGCTGAAATTCTACTTCAACTGTGTTTATGCACATGCATCGACCTACACAAACACACACACACATACAAAAAGGCCTGTCAGAGATAAAACACCACAAAGGAGCCCACAATCTCTTCGTGCTAATCAAGATAAATAGCTTCTACTGTAGCAAATTGAACAGGCTCCATTTAATGCTGCTCTAATTTTCATTTCTTATCTGAGCATAGGAGAGCCATTCAAACAAATTGTGAACATGAAGGTTTGGATAATATTTAAAAGCTTGAATGCAGCCACATGATTAATGTGGTTACAGTTGGCAGATAAGAGAAAGACTAATGGCTCTGAGGGGCTGCCAATTTTATAGCACCCTGACAGTCAAGGTTTGTGTGTGTGTGTGTGCATGTTTGTGGTTTTCTAACCTGCTCTTTGCTCTTTGTTTTATTTCTAAAATGATTCATTCAAAACAAGAGAAACACAACACAACTGATTGACATAAAGAAACTCCTTTCACAAAACATAATTGGAGTTTTTAAAAAACTAGAAATAAATGTGAAATACTTAATTAAATGTTTGTGCAAATCTGATTTTACAATGTCAAACAAAAAAAGAAGCAAAATAAAGATGAATATCCAGTTTCGCATTTTTCCTTAAGTATTGAGCAAACACCTTCAATCACTATAGATGAAATATGGAAGGAATTGTGTGAATACAAAGAGACAAAAACATATTATTATGTTTTTGTCAATAAACCTATAAGAGATCTCCTTCAATTTTCCCATAGCCAGATCTAATTCGGACTAAATCTTGAAAACTATGATGATTTTGCATGTTGCAGAAAATGACTGCTGATGTCAAAGCAACAGTTGTGGTGCAATGGTGTAAACAAAATTACTGTTTGAATATCTAATATTTTTATAAATAGAAATATGTTGCATGTTCTTTGGAGTGTGTTTGTAATGAATAAAATTAACACCCACACAACAACAAACTGATAATGATCAGTGCTGCTACTGTATTGACTACATTAATGCTATATTCCATTCACATATATATGTAATATCCATGATTAATATATTTGAAGTAAATGCATAAGTGGTCACCAGTTTTTGTGTTTTTGTCAGTTTTTTTTTTATTTAATGTTTTTGCATATAATTATGTACAGAAAGTGTATGTAGTTTTCATTAGTGATACTCTTAATTGGAGGGCGTGTTTGATGTAAGGATGTTTGAAATAAAAATAAAAGAATTCTACTACTAAACTCCTCAATGACAGATCCTCTAGTATATATAATATGGTTTAATTGTTCTTACATAATTTATTCTAATGTGTGATAATGTAATTTCCACCATAAAGCTACCATAAAAGCAAAAGATAGTATATATTATTCAAGTGGCAAGTGGGACACAAACTTCCATTAACATAATAGTGAACTAAATATAAAATATAAATTAAAATGACCATATGCAGGTCAGTCCATGCTTATTAATTTGACACAGTCAGTGGAAGTACTTTTCAACTTCAGATTCTTTGTCTTCAATCTGACCCTTGATTTTGTGCAACACTGCTCCCCCTAGTGGAGCTACACTTCCACTGCATTTAAAACAGACACAACTCACTCATCACAATATCAATTGTAAACTTAGATTTTACACAACCAGAACTGGTTGTTTCTTGATATTCCTGTTGTTGGATTTGTAGAGCACAAACACATTATGATGCTTTCAACAAGTCTGTCGAGCCGTAGATTTCAACTAAGGCAACAATAAGAACCATATCAGGCAAATCTCTTCCTTTATGTCTCCAAATATCAACCATGTTTCAGAGAGCAATGCTGCAACTGATCATTAAGCAACATTTTCCAGTTCAAGCTCTCCTTGAAACAGCCCAATTAGCGGTTAGAGTGCTGATCCCTCTGCCACTGGGCTCTGCAGCAGTTAAACCCACTTTCTTAATGAGCCGCCGAGAGGTGGTTAGCGCTCAGACAAGGAACACACAGAGGCAATAAAATCAATTGGCTCCTCGTCTCCCTGCTCAGTCATGTTTTTCTTTCAATTCAGCCGTGCCACCTACAAATTAATGCTGTACTTGCTCAATAACTAAATGTGTTGCTACATTCATGCAACAGTGACTAGTGTTGCACTCAGTTATGTATTCCTGATGTGCACAGCCTACTGTAATTGTAATGGAGTTTTTTTTATAGTGTGGTATTGCTATTTCACTTGCAGTAAGTCTTTTTCTATTGTCAAGCTTCTGTGCTGTTTACCCCATTAATGTGTATTGGCCGTAATATGCTGCCATTGAAGTTTATTCTCCCTTTCAGAACTTCTGAAGACACTTTAGTTACGCTAAATGCTCTGAAATGAACACATAGTGCTGGCTGTGGGTGTTCCGAGGGCCCCTGCAGTACACTGACTTGTCAGGGCAGGACGGAGCTCTGGGGTGGGTAAATCTGCCTCCAGTGCCCCGGGGATGAAGGATTACCCTGGGCTATTTAGCTGCTTCCAAACAGGTGAGGAGCCACGTTAAACATGACAGACTTTGTTGGGGTGTCCAGGGCTTAGGGATATTACTTTAAAAGCATCTTGGTGGGTGTTCCCGCTGCTCTTCCCCTGTCTTCTCTTGGTTGTTTGTTTGTCATTAGAGACCAGGCATTCTGTGTAGGTAGTAGTTCTTAATCCGAATACTAGTGATTATAGGGGTGGTCAATAGAAGCTAATTGTGTGCACTTCTGAGTTAATAACGCAAACATAATCAGTCGGCTTTAAATTATGAAGTCATCTTATGTTGCATGGCTTTCTTAGCTTATTACTAATGAATAAAAACACTGCACAAGAGTGTCACTGAAACAACTGTTTGATAATAGAATATTTTGGAACGAATATTATAATTTTGTACCTGTGAGGATCATCAAAGTACTCTGAACTGGCATTGTTACTGGGCCCACTACTCAAACATAAACCCTATCTAGGCTAGGGACTTTGTGTGCCTTAATAAAGTCCTAATCACTGGGAAGCATTGTTTATTTTCTGTTGCACTGGCCCTGGGGCCACACAAATTTAAACCCTCTGGCACTGTGGCTTTCCCTCAAAGCCTCACATATCCGCTAAATACCATCGGAGATCTGAGACTTTTCCTTGACCGTCCTTTTCATTAATGTCTGTGTGGGTGACCTGACTCGGCCTCTCTGGCACCAGTTTCATATACAAATGGTGAATCGGCTGTCGCTGTGCAAGAATTAAGAAGTTTATTCCCACAGGGACTAGAGTTATTTGTTACCTATTGTCAAGACACCGCAGCTCTGACGCTTGCACTCTTTGTTTTAGCGTTAGTAATTTAGGATTTGTACCTTGTTTTGCTGTTACTCAAACTAGTCTGGTTAAGAGCAGTAATTTAATACTGAACAATACAAGAGGAATATCTAGAAAATGTCAATGTAAAGCTAGAGTTCTGTCAAAAATGAGAGTACATAAGCACTCAAATAATAGACAAAGTATAGTTTTGATTAACAAGCTAAATTCAAGTAAACACAGCAATCTGGTCTTTTTTGTTGTACTGACTCTTTAAAAAGTATTTCTGCATATTTGCAGTAGCAAACAAATGCTTTAAAAAGATTTGATCGTATAAGCTAGGAGTATTTATAATGTGGATGTGTGGATCTTGGTCATTGTGGATATCACAACACCACCTAGTGGATCTTGTTGTTTTTACAGCCCCAGCAGATGCTTATCTACCCTAAGTGAAGCAGGGTGCCTGACAAAACCATCAATACTAAATAATTAAAAAAATAATATCAGGCTGTGTATGTCACTCTATACGATGTCTGTACCACCAGACATCTCAATAAGGAGCAAAAACATCCCATCCCAATTATCATTGACTGTCACTGATATTCATATCAAGGCCAGATTTTCCTCGTTTGCTCAGGGAACATCACATTCAAGCAAATGTGTTTGCTCATACTCTCAAGACATGTGGGCTGAGGAATGAAATATCAAACAGGACAACTGTTTAATGGTATGCACACGCTCACATAGCCACACACACACACACACACACACACACACACACACAATTACGCATGCATTCAAATACACACACATGCTGCATCTCTCACACACAATCAGTGAGTGGGCATACACTTACTGACACTCCATACCTCAGTCTCCTAAATGATAATTAGTTCTTCTATCATGCCTGCTGAATGATCAATGACAGCGCTGTAGGTTTTACATTAATAATTTGTGAAGGAGAGAGAGTGACAAAGGGAGTGAGGAGACGCGGGAGATGTGTCCTGTTGTGTTCTGGGACAGGGGAAGGCTAGATTACCCATGTGCCAGGGGAATCTAATGCAATTACGAGTGTTTGCTTACACCATGTGTCCCCTTCCGTCTGCGCAGTGGCATCGGGACTGCACCCGCCGGCATCCTCCCATTCAGCCCTCTTGTTTGTTTTCAGTATTTACGCCACCCCAATCCCCCCACTCCTCATCACCACCACCACCACTACCACCCCTCCTCATTTGCCCCTGCCTTCAATATCACTAATTAAAGTAAACCAATAAGGTTGGGGGAGGGACCAGATTGAACTCTACCGGCAACTCAGAAGTCAAAAGAGACGTTGAGGGGGAGTGTTGTGTGTGTGTGTGTGTGCGTGTGTGCGTGCAGGCAAAATATACATTATTTATAATGCAAGAAAGAAGGCCACATAGGGAGAGAGGAGGTTTGTTTAAGAGATTAGCGATGGCCTGCTTATTAGCTTTAGCACTCATTCCCAGTCATTTGCCTATTCTTCAAGACTCACACGCCATCCACAAAGACTAACCAGATTATAGATTAAAATCCATTTTGACTTTTTTCTTCAAGTTTTAATCTTGTTAAAGGTCCATGTGAATACATATGTTGGCACTAGATAGATAGATAGATAAGAGATAGAGAGAAGGGATAGATATGATAGATAGATAGAAATAGATTAGATAGATAGGATAATAGATAGATGATAGATAGATAGATAATAGATAGTAAGGATAGATAGATAGATAGATAGATAGATAGATAGCACAACTTCAAACATCAATATGTAATTATTTTTGGATTGAAATAATGCCCTTTGCACTATATCTAGCAGGGCAGCCCTGGTTTGACTTTCTTATTTTGACTATACCCTGGGACACGGCTGACATTTCATTTTTGTGTATTTAGTGCCAAGGATGATATTAAGCTAATCTGCCCATGCTCCTGTTTGCTCTTAGGGATTTGGGAAGTATAGGCAAACACGAAGCACACAGAGGCTCCAGCTAAGATGAGGGGCGAATTTTGGTAAAGTGATGAGGCTGAGTTAGTGGCAGCGAACTGTTGGCTTTCTCAGTGTGAGGTTGTGGGAATATTGTCCATGTCCAAACCTCCCTGGTTAGGATTACATATTTGATGTTAAATCCGTTGCTAAACTTTAAATCTGTGTGTTTTACTAGCAGCAAAGTTGACCTTACAACGTGAACTTGTTAAAAGCTAACTTCCCAATGGCATTCGGGATTTCTGCGGCTCTCCTAATACAAGATGAGTGAGACGGGGTCATACTTTTGGGAAATTCTTGGATCACAAAATTCCTAATAACAGAATAACTACAGGTACATGGTACAGAATGACCATGATGAATCATTTTAATGTCAACTATTACCATTTATTATTATACCTAATTGTAAATTGATATTATGTATACTACATACATTACACATATTCCAACTTCTGTGTGACTGGTTTTTATATCTGCTTCCCTCCTCTTTAGACTGTTTATTGTCATTAACTTCAATTGTCAGCCAGGAAATGTTGGCCACAGACGACCCTTTTTTGCTGACATTGACATTAGCTATCAACATCAGCTTTCTCATGCCTGCCTTAACCTGTTCTTGACATCTTTTGTTGTTTTCAAATAAAGAACATAGAAAGTCTACTAAACTGTATACTTTATTGGGGTTGAGTAGAAGCCCTACTAGTCAGTCTTAATTAGCGTTTGATGCCAGCTATACAAACTATTATGAAAGGTAAGATAAGCGGTAAGGAATAACTGAATAAGTCTTGATCATTCCGTATATTTTAATCTGTTTAAGAGCTCCAGCCACACACTTGAAATATACGTAAATGTAAATTCAGCATTACTCACTTCAATCCTGCCTGCCAGTGTATAATTGAAAACTGTGGGATGCTTGAGAATGAGTAATGGGCCCAGGCACCTATAATGGATCTTTTCAGGTTTCTTTTCTTTTCACCACAATTGCCAGTCAAAGAAAAGTGTTTCAGCTGCGTTCACTGTATTTTTTGGGATTGGCCCAATCCTTCTGTGGCCTGGCAGTGGGCCAAGGAACAGTGATTTGGGAGCCTCATCTTTGGACAACAGTGAGTTGTCGGGAGGAACAGAATGATGTACTTTACTGTGGTGGTATAACAAGGTAACCATATGACTCACCACACACTCATTTGGATTTTTCTTGTCCTACCACAACCTTGAGGCTCATTTGAAGCAACGCTGGTAGATATATCAAGCAAGACAGAAATTTAACAAACCAGACATACTCAAGAGTCTTTCAGGGCCAAGCACAATAAGTGCAAAAACATTTTGTTCAGTGGTGCAAAGAGAAGTTTAACTAAGTGCTAAGAAGTTCAATTACTTCACTCTCATCTCTCAACAGAGCATTCCAATGAGTAGAGCAGCAGAATAGGTTCCTGCAATTAGGCAAACATGCTTTATTGGTTGCTATGGCATCATATGGTAGTTTATCCTGTTTGTATTTATTATTATTATTATTATTATTATTATTATTATTATTATTATTATTATTATAAGTAGTAGTAGTAATCCAGTAATATCAAACCATTTCTGGCTACCGCAGATTCAGCATGTGCTCTGTCTTATTGTGACTTTCTATATTCAACACTACATAAAAAAGTACAAAATGATCTGCCATAGACCAAAAAGACATCAGCTACAAGCTATATTTCTGGCCTATGAGCTTATAAATGACTGACAAGGATGTCAGTAGGAAAAGCTCTTCACGCAGTTTCTGAAGTAGATCTACGGTAAATCTAGATTTGTTACTATTCTATTTGCTGTAAAGGCACCTCAGATATAGGATGAACTACCATTCACAATCTGCATTGTTATTTATTCATTTTCTTTCAAACATTATTGTAACTATGTTACCATTTTTTAGTTACAATAATATAGTAGTTAATATATAGAGGTGACACTTTTATAGCACATAGTAACTATAGTCAAATAACAGAAGGCATTCTTTATGAACAGCATCACTGAACATGAACACGCTGTATAATGAATAGACTATTGTAGATTGTTCCATATATGAATGTAACCAGCAATTTACCAATTATATTCTTACAGCCACACACACACACACACACACACAAACCCCTTCCAAAACATTCCCAGGAATTACCCGTGCCCCATATGGCTGTGGAAAACAGTGGAGCGGTAAACTGAGCAGGTTTGGGAGGTAGCTAAATCTCCCAGTACTTTCCTCACGCTTGTGAACTTCTTCTCAGGGATTAGGGAGTAAACAGACAGGGTCTGGGAGAAATGTCTCCCTCTACCTCTAACCTATAACCACATGAACTGACTCTGGCAGAGGGGATAGGGCTGGGTCCAAGTGTGTCATGGATCAGTTCTGTCAAGCCCAGAAGAAATATTTAACCCTTTATAATAAAAAATGGTTAAATACAGAAGTATGAATACATATGCATTCTGCCATTCGACAATCAAAGTAGGACGTTTACCTAAATCATATTGTCCATTGTCTTTGCTATGGATGCTATATTTGAACCAGGTCATTGATGACAGATTCAAAAGAACTCAAATAAAGCAAACTATGTCAGTGGATGACTCCTTCCCACGCATGTTAGACATGTTCTGTGCGACCAAGAAGGGAGAGACCAAACAAAGGAGTGCCATGATAGCACCTCAGAGCTAATCTCACAATTACTACTTTACTGCTGCTGTCAGACAAAACACAACAAAAGCTTAGAGCTGTCACGCATATAGCCCTTTAAGTGTGTGTGTATGTGTCTCTTTGGTAATAGCCATGTGGGGTCTGTCTAATCTTGTTCTTTGTTGTCTATTTCTGTTGCAACTTAACTATAAAACACTGACACAATATGATTGAACATTACAAAATACAAAACATATGATATTGCATGTCTCAATGAGAGGAGCATGATACAGTCATTATCAGGGTTTTGTATTACAACAAGGCTGAAGTGCAGGACTGTGGACTTTCTATACTGTATTTATGGGGAGTGCC
Source organism: Morone saxatilis (assembly GCF_004916995.1). Taxonomy (NCBI): domain Eukaryota; kingdom Metazoa; phylum Chordata; class Actinopteri; family Moronidae; genus Morone; species Morone saxatilis. The sequence continues at coordinate 7,200,903 of NW_023339785.1, forward strand.
AACAAAATGTCTTATTTTAATGTAAGATATTGTAAAAGTAGCATCTTTGTCTCACATTATTTGTGTTTTTCCCTCTTGTGCAACTATGATCTTCTGCGTAGACTATATTTGAAACAGTATACCTTTGCATTATTGTATAAATAGACCTCTGTTGTCCTGTAAAAAAGAACTTAGTGCTGGAAATTTCAAAACTTAATTTAAGTTTTCAGTGCTTGTAAATTTGATGCCCTTTATAATGTCAAAATGCTTTGATATTGAGCCTAGAATATGGCAGCTATTCAGTTATTCTAAAAATGTTAAAATGTTGGAGATAAAAATAATCTTTCACTTGTCAACAATACCCTACTGTGCCAGCTTTGTCACTGCACAGTGCACTAATGCAGCGGAAAACTTGTTGCCCCTCCAAAACACTAAGTATCTACTGCATTGTGCGGTCATCTAGTGAAGCTGGATATATTCCACTGACACAGAAGCTGAAGCTAACTGTGTCAGAGAAAGGCTGGGGATGTCACAGGCAATGCCTGGTATTAGCCATATAATGGCCAGGATTTGCTGATAAAACAGGGGCCTCACAGTGGCAGTCTTTAGTGACTTAAGTGGGCCGTTCTTCCATAGCTGCTGGGGCTGTACAGTATATCCATTGCTCTATCTGTCTAACTCATTATGTCTCTTTCAGACGAGCTTTCCCCTCTAGCTTATTTCTCCAAGATGTTAATAGAACAGGTTTTTGATTGATTGATGTGATTGCATGTTTTATGATATTTACAATATGCAGACTTTTAGACCAACAGGTGTACAAAAAGGTGTGTGTGACAGCACAGTATGAGGTCATTTTACATGTTCACAGAATATAAGCTCTGTAATGGGCTTGAGCTAGTAAAGAAAAAAAATATAATGCAATGAATTGTCATAGCAAAAACATGGATGTCATTGATTCAAATGCCTCAGTAAGCCATGGCGTGACGGTGAGCCAGCATGCACAATACTAGGACCCTGAGACTAAAGCAGTTAAATGGAATTCAGCATCTTTAACTTTATACTTTATACTTGTACCTGTGAAAAAGCAGGTTAGTTGCTATGAGCTGATCATAGGTTAAAATGTGAGTAAGGATTATATGAAATTAGAGTAAATGAACAACATGTAGGTACCCCAGACACAAAAACTGTACTTTCTGTAAGTGTGGTATCTTAACATTGTGACTTGATCCTCAGAAACTCTGGGCCTAAAGAACATGAGAAATCCAGTCTAAAGATTACACTCCAGCAAATTAACCTCCCCTGATGCTTGCTATGAATTATCACCACATTACAGCCAGAATGTGAAAGTGAGTACGACTAACATAAGGGGAAATTAAAAAAATAAGAAATAGATGTCCTGAATGATTAGTGGATATCCGGTACTGGAGAACATAATTATTTTTTGTGCAGAGGCAGCTCTTTTTCTATATGTAACTACTGAGTGATATAAAATAATACAGAGATAAGACGTATAAAACCACTACTAAGCTAAGGATACCAAACAGTATGATTTCTAGTTCATGGTGGGTTTATTGTATTTATTTGCTATTACAAGAATTACCAGTTGCATCAGAGAGACAGTGTGTAAATGGGTATTGATGCATTGTATTTTGTGTAGTTTTTAATAATAAAAACTCTCTTTGTTAAAACAGGGTGTTTCCCATCTATTTTTATGTTCTCGCCATATTTAATGTGCCGTCATATGTCTGTCACACAGGAATAAAGCTTAATAAATAAGAGGAAATCTCTTGATCCCAATCTAAATATTGTGAAAAGGCAAGGCAGCACTTTTTGACATTTTTTTCCAGACATGCCTTCATTTGTGTGATGGCATTTACCTCATCTGGCATTTCTCTTGTTTGTCAATTATCTTCATGAAGACTCGTGTCTGACAGAGTTGTTGCAGTGAAGTGATAACAGCAAGAGGTACATAATAGAATAAAATAAAAAATAGCATAGGTATAAAAATGTAAATATAATTTCCCCATTTCCAATGTTAGCTGTCTCTGTCACTATTCAGCTCCATGTCACCAGTACGTAAGTTTCCTATCCATTAGATATCTGCAGAAACTAACAGATGTGTGTGAAACATGACAAGATGGACAGTTGAGACTTTCAAAAATGTGTACAATGCTGTGCTTGTAATTCAGATAGCATGTCCTCCCTGTATCAGTTGCACACTGCTGTGACATCTCCAAAGGTTGTAGAGTTCAAACACAAAAAGAAAAAAAAGGTAGGAGACTTAAGGTCGTCATCGAGAAAGCCTTATGTATCTGCGAGCATGTCCAACATTTATTGATGAGGGTGCCCAGTCACACAACCACCTGTCAAAACTCGTCTTCCTCTTTCTTTTGATCATTATTCTGCTTTCTATTTCTCAAAAACTCTCTTTACTTTGAGATTCTTTGAGATTCTTTGAGAGGAGGAAGGGGGGGTCTAAGCTGTATAACCTGTGATTGATAGCACACATGCAGAGGAGACCAACATAAGAGGAAGAGCAACAATTTATTTTCCATTTTAAATAAAGATGGAAAAGCGGTGGAAACTGCCAAGGGTGTTCATCTGATCTGAATGGAACTTCAATAAAACAAATTCCTTCGACAGCTATTTTAGTTCTTCGCCGAGAGGCATTCCCCAAACAACCTTTTGTCTTCTGTCCTGACAGCCCACAACTGCCATTTTAGCCCTCCTCTTTGGCTCCCTTTTAAATCAATATATAATATTACCAAGGGCGAAATTTGGTAAGCCTGACCACATGAAGCAGATATTTCTCCATGGCTGATGACAGATCCGGCCATTTGGTTCTTGTGTCTTTTACCCCATCCTCTATACAAGGGTATTTAATTCCGTCTCCACATTGATGTCAGGAGCAGAATCACTGTCACTGCCAAGTATGACAGATGCAGAGAGAATTTGTCTTGATGTTACTGCAGATGCTGTGTATATCTATGAATTACACTCGGTATCGTTTTACACAAGTGCACTGAACATTCTGTGGTGTTTCTCCCTTTTGATCAAGTCTGTGATAAACAAGAAAAAAAACAACATAGGAACTTAATCTGAATGAAAATACAGAATCTTTTGCAGATAGAAAATGTCTTTATAAAGTTAGAAGGTATTCAAGGACACAAACAGGAGAAGCTTTTACATGACATAAGACTGCCATCTAGTGGCCAATGAGGCAATTTGCTACAAAGTCAAGCAAGTGAAACATTTGAATTTGAGCACTTTGAGAAAATATACTGCAGATCTGTATGCAAAATATCATTATAATGACACTGAATGTCAATCCATCCTCTTACAAGGCAGACACTTCAGGTTAAGCCTCCTCCTCCCACAGACTGATCTGTGTACGGATGCTAAGAAAAAAAACACAAGGACATTTGTTATATGCATATATATGATATCTGAACAAAGACCTAATATATAATATAAAAAACTGCCACGATTAGATAATAAATCAATTAGCTGATGAACAGAAATGTAATCATCCACTGTTTTGACAGCCGATTAATCAGTTTGAGTCAGTTTAAAAGAAATAAAAAAGCCAGCATTATCTGCTTCTTCACAGTGAATATTTGCTGGTGTCTAAAAAGTGAGTATCTTTTGGTTTTGGACTTTTGGGTGAGCAAAACAAGACATTTGAGTTGGCTAAAAGTGATTAATCAATGTGACAATCTGCAAATTAATCAATGAAAATAATAGTTGCAGCCATAGTAAACAGAGACAATAAATGATACACAGTACATTTATAAAACACATACATTCTTGAAAAATGTGCAATTCTTGATATCTTCCTAAGAATTAATCAAATTCAAAGACTTTCCACTAATCCCACTATAAATGTCACTTCTATATCAGATATTCCATGACGTGTGGGAATACTGCAGAAATATAAAAAGGAGTGAGGGCATTTTGCAAAGATAGCCACTGCAGCAGTTTGACAAACCACTGCTAGTTCAGTGTATTTAGGGAAATACTGTAGGTTGGTAGTGGAGTTCTATGGGATGCTATTATCATTGTGTGAGGAAACTGTTTGATCAAACAGGCCATTCTGATGTGGTTTGTCCTGATTATTGTGCAGTAGACTAGTAAGGAAGTTATAGCTTACTAACTAGCAGCCACAAATAAATCTGATCTTACCTGGTCCCACTTTTCAAAGTTTCAAAGGCATCATTGATTGTATTCAGCGGGAGGTGGTTGGTGATAAACTCATCCAGCTTCAGCTTGCTGTCCATGTAGTTGTCCACCAGTGTAGGGATATCCTGCACACCGTTCCAACCTTTAAGAAGAGGATAACAAACCTAAGTGGACATCAATGAGCCTTAAAGAAAGGCACTTCCTACATGTTTTTCGTGTAGTCTCAATCGTTTTTTTGTCCAGAGTGAATGAAAGGAGCAGCCCCCCTTTGGATTTATTCTTAGATATTATAAATGTGCAGTGCATATCAGATGTTAGTTTGTGATGTGTTTTTGCGCGGGTGGATCAACTGTCGCTGCATAACTTTCTGGATCATTTCCTGTTTGACATTTGACATTCCAGATGTGAGCGTATACTTACTGTACTGTTACACACATATTTAGACTTTATAAAAAAGGCCGCTGTAACATGTCTGGCTGCATTGCATTCTGGTCTAGTTTGTTTGAAGCTACTATGAGCAACCTGCCTCTTCTCAGTGAATTTTTTCCTTGCATGCCTGTTGAACCACAAGTCTTTTCTATTTGATTGTGGATTGCGGACTTTGATCAGATCTCCAGCTGGAACCATCAATGGTTTGGTGTGTCAACAACAATTTTGATGACCAATTTCCTGTTTATGTCATTAATAATTAATTTGCTTTTCTCTGGTTTATACAATTGTAAACTGAATACTTTTTGGTTTGGGACTGTTGACCAGACTAAACACATCACCATAGACCTTGAAGTTATGATGATAGGCATTTTACTATCTTATAACTATCAATATTCTAATCAATAATAAACACAAATAATTTCTTGAAGCCATAATCATCAATCAAAAAAATGTTTACACCGTTTTTATATTTTAGGGTGGATCCTCACTGAATTTTACCTTTCACTTATCACTCAACTTCTCCATCATGCCAATAACCATAAATTGTTACCGAAGCATTATGGATGGTAATTTTTTGTACTTGTTTGTCTTGTATGAACTAATAGCTCTGGTAATTTGGTTTAACTTCACCTCCAAAATAAGTCCCCATCAAGGTGCGTCCCATCAGGATCTTTTCGACTTCAACCTGCATTACTTCTGTCTCCGTCCACCCAGCAATGACACAGATGCCCGAGCCATGTGTTGTAGACTCTAACGCAGCACTCTAGGACAACACAAAGCATCACCTGTCTTAATTAATAGTCCTTTGCAAATATATTTCCAAATTCACACACTTGATGAAACTAGGATGTTAAAAAGCCTTATAATTGCACAATTTTAACTTGTGTAGTTGTAACTTGTGCCACATTTTGTTTTTGCAGAACTTTTCATCGACATGAAGTTTTGAACAAGACTGAGACACCCACCATGACAGCTGGATCTCCAACACACTCCAGAGCGTAGTCCACCCCCCCGCCTGTCATCTCCACCAGGACCTCCTGGATGGGCTTGGTATAAGCATTGGGGTTGACACAGTCAGTGGCTCCAAAAGAACTGGCTTTCTCAAACTTCTCAGGGTTGACGTCAACCCCAATGATCTTTGTCGCCCCAGCAATCTGGCAGCCCATGACGGCGGCCAGTCCGACAGCTCCAAGCCCCAACACGGCACATGAGGAACCCTCCTTAACCTGGATGCAAACAGGAAGTCAGTCGTCCAAAAGCTTATTTACAGCTAACATTTATACGGTACATTTAGACTTTATTTTTCTTAAAATATCCATTATACACATATTATTTGTATATATTCTTATGTAAGGTTGATTTTAGGCTTTCAAGCCTTCTTGGCTTTTATTCATTGTTTGACTGATTTAAAAAGTTAAATAAACTGTAAATAGTATAAATGTAAATTACCCTTTATACTCATTTCGCAATAATGTTCCATTAACTGGAGTATTTTGGAAGAACACATGAAGAATTCGTTGTCATTATTTTAGTTTTAGTCACAGTTTCACTTTGTGTTCGAGAGTTTACCCTTACATTACTATTGATTTGTCCTTTTGCTCAATATTCAGAACAAGTTTTAACATTTTCTACATGCTGTTTTCAAGGGAATGCTCTACTAATCATTTTGGATACAATTTGTATTTTATCTTATCTCTTAAGTTCCCTTTATGCGACTTTCCACAAAACTTTCATTGTTTGGTTTTGTATTAATATTTTAATATGCAAAAAAACACGACTGTCTTTTTAACCAATTAAAACACTTATATGATGCTCATTTTATCTACTGACATCTAGTGGAGAAAACAAATAACTACAGCCCTGACATATGGTAACATTTCATTGGGAAACGACTTACGAAAATGGCAAACACAAACTACAAATGAGATGTTTTCAGATATTTAATGGAATTTGTAATAATAAGCTCATTATTTTTAAAGGGTCTTGTTTGTTAATAAATCTAGATAATTTGTTGCATCTGCATTCCTCTTGTTCTAAGGACAAGGTCCTGATCAGAGTTGATGAGAATTCAAGGTGTGATTTGAATGATTTGCCCGGCAGGTCTGCATCCTCCTACCTTGCCTGTTTTAACGGCAGCACCGTAACCAGTGGAGACACTCCAGCCTAGTAGAAACACTTTGTCCAGCGGTGCATCACGTCTTATCTTTGCAAGTGAAGTATCAGGAACCACAGTGTACTGGGAAAAAGAACTGATGCCGAGGAACTGGTAGACCTGCTGCCCCTTGCAAGATATCCTGCTTGTGCCATCAGCCAATACACCTGCTTGTGTATTTGCCCTAAAAGCCACACAAACAAATGGTGTAAAGTAAGTAAATACATTTAGTTAAGTACTGTACTTTTGTACAATTTTGAAGTGCTTGTACTTTACTTGAGTTTTTCAATTTTATGTTACTTTCAAATTCTACTCCACGACATTTCTGTGGTAAATATTGTACTTTTTACTCAACTTCATTTGTCAGACAGCTATAGTTGCTGTTTTTTTTATCAGATTAACATTTTGTCGTATTGTAATGTCTATGAGTTGTCAGTCGTTCTCCTCTAAACATCTCAGAGTTTTATTCACCTCTTTCAACGAGGTTAAAACTCTCCAGTATTTCACAAAAACGTTTTTTTTAAAAGAATGTGTGTAGCAGAACTTTATTTTTAAATAGTTTCCTACCCCATTAATTATCTCATGACTTCCCATCCTCTGGGGGAGCCAGGGTCCTTGTTGGCGAACCTCTAAACTAAACTCCCCAACTGTATATAAAGTAACTAGCTTCACCTTGACCCGCAACAACAGGAAAATGCTGCTTTGTTATCAGTGTTAAAATTCGAATAATGTAATATATAATAATGTGTCAGTCACAGGGACCATTTTTCTTTTACTTTTGATACTTTCAG
>NW_023339785.1:7208554-7213411 GCF_004916995.1 Morone saxatilis
GTGTGTGTGTGTGTGTATAAACATGCGATAATGAAACCACCAGTTCCTCCTGCAGTGATTTGTCTTACTGTGGCAGAAAAAAGGGGATAACTTTGTCGCCTGTGAAGACAACAACAAAAAAAAAGAAACCTAAAAAAAGAGGAATTCAAACCAAATGTCATGTTGTTGGTTGTGAGCTTGAGCTGTGCAGTTTACCCGGTAAGAAATTGGTGACTTCTGGACCAACGCTCTCCACTATCCCAGCTGCTTCATGGCCGAGGACCAATGGGAATGGTCTGAACTTCATTCCTTTTCCAGTCTCAAACAGGTATTCATTGTCTGTGTGGGACACCCCTGTGGCGATGATCTGTACAAATAAACATTGGGTGCTGATTCACGTGACAGCTTCAGACAGTGAAGTGGGTTGGTGTGCACTATATCAACAGGAAACAAACTCAGAGGAAGTCATGTGTTGTATCAGTATCACAATCAGCATGTGTGTACTAGTAACATCCCCTTGTGTAAGGTCTTGTTCTAGGTTTTGGTTATTTATTTATCAACATTATGTTATTAGTTCCTATTAGTTTATTGCTTTTGATAGCTCCAAATTATCCTACAACTGAGAACAGCTGTTAACAACGGGATGTTTACTGTGTAGCTCTGCAAGTGCCTACATTTACAACCAAACATGGAAATAATGATATCATCATTGTATTGCATTTCAGACGACCTCGGGATGAGCAGCTGACCTTGATGCGGACTTCGTGGATCTTGGGTGGGGCCACCTCTACGTCCTCAATTATAAGGGGCTTCCCAGGCTCCCACGCAACAGCTGCCTTGCAGTTGATCACCTGAAAGACAAACAGTGTAAAAGAGAAAGTGCTCGGTTGTCAGTGACATGGCGTTTTTAAGCCCGTCAAGCCACTTGAAGTGGAAAAGTTGTGTCTGGGTGAGGCCCCTATTTACATGAGAGGCACACAGTTGGGACTACATTTTGGCGTCACTGTTAACATGCACATACTCCAAAATAACAACAACCTCAGATTAAACTACTAAACAAACAGTGATTAAACAAACAGTAAATATATCGTAGATAAAGTTTTTTTTTTCTTACCTGACCTGCTGTTGTCATTGTTGACTGGTTTTTACGTTAATTAAATTCCCTGCATTTGAACCAAATAACAATATTACCCTAATGATATTTCAATATGAAACAACAGCGAACATCACCAAGTCACACAGACAGATAGAGATGATAATAATATATTACAATGGAGTCACACTGACCGTGTCTGTTATCTATGTCATGATGAGTCAGCCGGCTGTCTGTTTCTTTAAAAGACACGGCGGACGAGTGACTTTACGACAGTTGCCGACACTGGTGAATACCTTTACGGCAGCCTTTGGTCACACGTGTTGTCATCGCATGGCAGTCTCGGAGTAAATAGCAGCAGCTAGCCGAGCTAAAATGTGAGTAATGGGCTTCAACTGTGTGTACAAAGTGTTAAAGACTTTCCCGTGTTTATATTCTGCTGCGAATAGGTAAAGTATTGGTTTGTGGTAGAAAATGCGGATGAACTGTGTAGTTTGAATGACTGAACTGAGTTAGCGTGTTAGCTGGAGCTTGTGTAAGTCCCTGCTGCTGAATCCACGGTGTTAGCTCCGTGCTTCAACGAACCAACCACCGATTCACCTGCGTTGTGTTATATTCGGACTAATTTACTCTCGTGTTTTCGTGTTTCTCGCAGAATACTTGAAGAAAATGTCTTTCCGAGGAGGAGGTGGACGAGGTGGGGGAAGAGGTGGAGGATTTAACCGAGGAGGAGGCGGCGGCAGAGGTGGTGGAGGATTCGGTGGAGGCAGAGGTGGTGGAGGATTTGGACGGGGCGGGGGCAGAGGTGGCTTTAATAGGCAACAAGACTACGGTCCTCCAGAATATGTTGTTGGTAAGATCGTTAAAGCACAACCCTGTAATGCTGTGAATGTGTTGCAGAAGCTTACATTGCTGCCAGAGAGCTATGGGATATTTCCTTGAGCAGAGTTGCGAACTATTGGATCTAGGTTTTTGCCGTGATGGCTGGAGCACCTTTCACGTGACTAACTGTGGTTCTTTGTGTTTTTACTCTGCAGCACTGGGAGAGTTTGTGCATCCATGTGAAGATGACATTGTGTGCAAGTGTACGACAGAGGAAAACAAAGTGCCCTACTTCAATGCCCCAGTGTACTTGGAAAACAAGGAGCAGATCGGGAAGGTGGATGAGATATTCGGCCAGCTCCGGGACTTTGTATCCTTTTCTTTTGTCTTCATTCTGTCTGTGGACCTCCGAAACAACCTGTGGTGGAAGAAAAAGTTCAACTGTTGATTGCGTATTTTCCTTAACCAATGCATACAGTATTTTTCAGTCAAACTTTCCGACAATATGAAGGCGTCCTCGTTTAAGAAACTACAGAAGGTATAAAAAATATTATATTTGAAAGTGGAGCGTTTTCATTCTTGATAGAATTTCAGTACATCTGTGCACTGCACCGAATGTAATTTACAATGTCTCTTTTAGTTTTATATAGATCCAATGAAGCTCCTCCCGCTGCAGAGATTCCTTCCCAGGCCGCCAGGAGAGAAGGGTCCGCCAAGAGGCCGAGGTGGAGGAAGAGGAGGTGGTCGTGGAGGTCAGGCATCCAAACATCCTCATTTTTATTAAACCTGTCTCCTGTTGAGGATGAATGTGTAGCTCATGACACTCAACCAGATCTCAATTTAAAATTATCCGTCAGTGTTGGCTGCGGTGAATTTTAAAAATGGAAATGATTAATTCTGTGCTTCTGTTTCAGGCGGTTTTCGAGGTGGCAGGGGTGGAGGCGGCCGCGGTGGATTTGGAGGTGGGCGCGGCGGAGGATTTGGAGGCGGCCGCGGCGGAGGGTTTGGCGGTGGGCGCGGTGGAGGCTTCAGAGGAGGAAGGGGAGGCGGCGGCGGACGTGGATTCAGAGGTTGGTCCTTTTTCAGAGCTCTACGCATTTTAAGTCGTCTTTCATGGTGTGACCCTACTCATTTTTTTGTTGTTTACTTGTAGGTGGGAGATGATCTGACAGTGGTGGTCTCGTGTGGCGGTCCCATTCCAGTCTTCTGCTACACAAGTAAAAGGGCTGCGTTGTATAAGAGTGGCTGGCCTGTTGGACTCATATGGGCATGGCCTCTCTTTGTAGAACTTGAATGGATTTTCTCCATTTTTTTTGGTTTTATTTTTTTTACCAGTTTTGTATGCGTGATGGATCTTGATGATTTTTATTTAAAAGGTTCATGTGTATGCTTGTGTGTAACAGTGAGGACCTTTTCAGACTGTAAGGGAGGATTATTGGGTCCCTTTGTGAACAGACATGTCATTATCCTGTGCTTGATGTTTGTGTTAAAATATTGGGCCATGACAAATGTTTGTACTTCATTAATATTTGAGATACATCTCCATATATTCTTTTACTGATATGGGAAAATGGGGGAAAAATCAGACTTTATATGCTGTTGAAAACATTTTAATACCCATCATTTGTACAATCTTAAGCTGAATATTGTCATTTTTGTTCAAAGCCTTAATTAAAAGGTGCTTTGTAACTGTGTCTTCATTTTACATTCTCAGGTGTTGAGATGAGATAAACAGTAAGTGAGGGCACAGTAAATGTTCAAATGTAACTAAAGAATATTATGAAGTCTCCCCTCACCCAAAAATGTGTCTAGCTTATTGTTACTTCATTTTGATGTTTGACCTTTAGGCTGGATGTATGCTTTTAACAAGGCATTTATGTGTGCATGGTGGCTCTGTATCCTGCATCCCTTTGGAGTAGGGCTGTGCATGTCCTAACGCAAACTTGTGGCAAGTATATCTCTGGCTTTAATGTACAGAATGATGTATGTATGACACTAGAGGCTTTCACATTCATCTGCTGAAGGATAAAAGTTTCACCTTTTAAATATGAGTTTAAGATGAGCATGGTTTTGAGACATCACAGTTTGAAAGCCAATTGTGGTTGAATATGCAAAGGGCTTCTGTGCAAACCTGAAACATAAACTGCACATATATGTATACTGATGGACTTGTTAGTTAAGTATGAGACATTTTTTTGTCCAGTAGTTAACATTTTAAAATGGAAAATATTTGCATACTTACAGCGGGTAAAATAAGTATTGAACACGTCACCATTTTTCTCAGTAAATATATTTCTAAAGGTGCTATTGACATGAAATTTTCACCAGATGTCGGTAACAACCCATGCAATCCACACATGCAAAGACCATAGATGTCCATAAATTAAGTTATGTGTAATAATGTGAAATGACACAGGGAAAAAGTATTGAACACATGACGAAAGGGAGGTGCAAAAAGGCATGGAAGGCCAAGAGACAGCTGAAATTCTAATGCAGTGATTAGAAAGCAATCTGCCATTGTCAGGTGCATCAGCTGTGGTTCAGTCCAACTGAAAAAACACCATACACAGCTGAAAGTTTTGAAGGTGGGACATTATCGGGGGGGGGGGGGTGGGGGGCTGTTTTTCAGGCATACAGCTGGTAACCCAACTTATATAATTGACGGAAGGATGAATGAGGAAAAATTGTACCCCGAAGCATCTTCCTTGATAAAAATCCATGGCTGCCATTACAGCCAGGCACTGAATGATGAAGACGAGGGTGACATTTCAGCAGACAACGATCCCAAAACACAACAGCCCAAAATCTCAAAACTGGTTTCAGAGAAGAAAATCACGCTGCTAGACTGGCAACTCAACTAGCAAATCTATGGAAACGAACTAAATGCATAGAGTTCATAGAAAGGCCCCACGGACTTCAAGTTTGAGACTGTTCGTATCTTCTCATGCAATCAACAAGCAACT
>NW_023339785.1:7213436-7216414 GCF_004916995.1 Morone saxatilis
TACAGAGACATTCTTGATAAAAATCTGCTGCCATCTACCAGGATGATGAAGATGAAACGAGGGTGGACATTTATCCAATAGAAAATCTATGGAAAGAAATCAGAGTTCATAGAAGAGGCCCACGGAAGATTTGAAGACTGTGCGGAAGAATGGGCCAAAATCACACCTGAGCAATGCATGCGACTAGTTTCTCCATACAGGAGGCGTCTTGAAGCTGTCATTACCAACAAAGGCTTTTGTACAAAGTATTAAATAAATTTCAGTAAGCGTGTTCAATACTTTTTCCCTGTGTCATTCCATTTTATTACACATAACTTCAATTTCTGAAATTATTTATGTTGGTTTCTTTGCATGTATGGATTGCATGGGTTGTTACCGACTGAAAATTGTGACAATAGCACCTTTTAGAAATATTTACGAAAATGGTGCGTGTCAATACTCTACCACTGTATATGTATATATATATGACAGTATATATTTATAAAGACCTTTTAAGAACACTGGCTGCAGTAAACCGCTTCATATCCAGGATTATCTCCCCTTACAACAAATAATAATAAATAATATATAATAGTGTCTATAAATAATACTTTTTTAACATTTTAACATTTAGTCTTAACATGATATTTGACCTGTTAGCTTTTCAATCTGTTAGCATGTATCATAACCTGGGACACTGTAGCCTCAGTTATTTCTATTTATATAACATATATATTATATTGTTATTCAGCTTAAACTGCCTGATCATAGCAGCCTTCTAAAGCATTGGGATGATTTTAGGCTTTTTTAGCAATAAACTGGGAGAAAGTGAAAGTTCAAAAATCTTGTTATTTTTGTGTAATTCATAAAAAATCGGAGCCCACCTTGTTCCAGTGAAATAAATCAGTTTTTTGGAGTCTTTCAAGAACCTCTAGTCACACTCTAAACAAGAAGTAAGTTTTGTGACGTTTGTGAAGGGAACAAACGATTGGTCAAACTGACTGCACAAATTACAGATTTACGTTATTAGTTGAATTATTGGTTTAAAATGTCTCTTCTATCCTTTAAGTGTGTAAAGTATCAGCAAAATGTACTTAATTATAAAGTATTATTACAATCTGCAGGCAACACTATTCACGTAAATTATATATTTATTTTATAGGATCATTATAGTTTTTAAATCCCAACTGAAACCAACAGCAGCTCTCAGATAAAGTAGTGATTTAACTACAATATTTACCTCAAAGTATAAATAGCATAGAATTAAATACTTGATTACACTGAACTCACTCAGGATTTTAACCACAACTGCCAAAGAAGGACGAGTCCTGCTTTCTATTTGTGCTGCAGTAGAGTCTCCAGTGAGCAAAGTTCTATTGTGTAACACAAGTGAGATGACTCATGTGTCCAGAAATAGAGACAGCGCCCAGCAAGCACTGAGATCAGGGACGTCGAACACACAAACGTTCTCAACTGATTTCATTTATCCATCGCTGCAACCAAAAAACAGAGAAGTGGCTTCTGCTAATTATTTTGTTCCATATGATATGTGAAAAACCTCCTCGTGTTTCTTGATATCAACTGACCGAGCTCAAGAGAGAACAACAGAGTTAGAGTTATAACCAATAGAACACGTTGGAGGAATATTCACATCCTTAACAAACCACGTTTTAATTTATGTCGTCAGGATGAAAAGATGAAGTTGATGAGGTGGTGAGCAGCGTGGGATCATGGGGTTGTTGTCTCTCAGGTTATGATATTACACTAACAGAGTAACGGCTGAAGCTAACAGGTGCGATTATGATATCTATTTAATGAGATTGTACGATTATAGATTTATATTTTTTCTTGATAACTTTGTGTGTCTGACTCTGAACTCCATCAAAGACTTCATGGGGGCTCTCTTCTTCCTTTCCTCCCACCACCCGCCAGGCTGGAGACTAGCGGAGGATAGCTGCAGGATCAGATCAGACTCGTGTTTGAGTTCTTTACTGTGTGTTGAATCCTGCAGCCCGGAGGCCTCGGCTCTTATCTCTGAGACAGCAGGGGGCGAGGGGGTTTTGATGCTGCAGGAATGAGGCCATGGCTCAGCAGCGGTGGTGTGTATGGGGGGTTAAACTGTTGCAGGTGTTGTTTTTGGCTGCAGGCGTTCAGCTCTGTCAGTTGATTCTCCTCTGCAGGATTTTAAGTTGACCGTTTGCTGATATGACAGGGATAGGCTTTATTCAGCACACACCTTCCTCTCTGCTCTAGTCGGCCGCCGTCTCACCCCACGCTGACAGACTCAGAAAACATCCATGAACAGCTGATCACACAGCACCGCTATTCCAGTCTACGGTGAACGACGTGTTTCTGCCTGAAGCAGGAAGTACGTTTTGTCTCGTTTGGGGCGTGTCGAGGCGTTAAGCCAATCAGCAGCGACGTTATGTGACCCAGCTCACTCAGTGCTCTCAGCAGTGTTTCCCACCTTACGTGGGGGCCACTTTTTAAAAAAAGCAAATATGGCGACCTAGTTCACAGCGAAAGAGCATTTTTACCCTGTTTCGAATGAGTCATATGTTCTTAACAGGTAAAGCAGCCATTTAAAGAGAGTACACAGATCAGCCATCACCCCACTCCCTGCTGGTCCCAGACACAGATGCCCTGCACTGTGTGTTCTGACCCCCTTCTATCAGAACCAGCTTAACTTTCAGCAGTTGAGCACAGTAGCTCGCTGTTGGATCAGACCACACGGCCAGCTTCACTCCCCACCTGCCCACAATGGCCTCGGCCCCAATGACCCTGTCTCTGGTTCTGTTCTTCCTTGACCACTTTGATAGATACGACCTCTCAGACCGGGACCCAAGAGCTGCAGTGCAGGAGCCCCGATAAGCAGATAATCAGGTTATTCATGTCACTGTTAGGGCTGATCTGTGTATGTTTAAGTGCTTAGTTTAGTTTAATATATAATAACAAATGACAATATGTTAAATGCAAAATAACAATAACCATTAAAATTA
>NW_023339785.1:7216439-7223144 GCF_004916995.1 Morone saxatilis
TGTTCAATACTTATTTTACCTGCCGTATATATTCTGCAAATATCAATGAGGGAGAGGGACTAGACATAATTTAAAAAATGTTTGACCAGGCTTTTTCACTCCTTTATGGGATACAATACATTATTATTATATTATACTTTTTAAACAAGTCATTAACATACAGTATATTCAGAAATTAAGACTAAATCTGGTGGGGTTTTTTGTTCCACAGCACTCAAACACATCTCAGTCGACGGTGTTGGCTCAGTTGTCATTTAGTTTTTTTTAACTACTATTTCCAAGACTGAGAACTCGCTGTTACTTTAACATTGTGTTATATCCGCTATTTGAACCGTTAAGAACATTATTAGTATATATCCAGAACATTAGTGAAGCTGTCCTGGGCCTTCATATGAGACATTTGGGTTCATCTGAATCTGGAGAGGGTTTTTTATGTCTCCGCCGGCTCTACGTCACGCGTAGCCTGCGCGTTCTCGTTTCTGATTGGTCCAGACGTTAACTCCTTTACGGCCGCCCATCGTCCCGCCCTCTCGTGCCGAAGCACCGAACATGGAGACAGCTGGGAAAGTAAGTACTTTCCCCACAAAATGCGCAAGAAATACTTCAAATGCATGATTTATTATGTGTCGTAACGGTGGCGTTAATGTCCCCTGTAGCACTAAACAACGTCCTCTCTCTCCTCCAACGTGCACGCATTCACATGCGCTCAATGAACAGAGTACAAAGAATCACTGTCTCATTACTTAACGGGCAGCTTGGGCCAGTCACACACAGCTGGAATTTGCAAGTTGCTGCAAAGCGTGTACCGAAAGATAGTCGTAAAGAAAACGGTGAACACTCATTTTGGTGAACGGTAAACCCATCCAGCATTAGAGATATGAGGAAGGTGGAGAAACTATGTATTAGAACAACAGTGAACTATTTAACCCACTGGAACTGGGTTGGCTTTGCATAAGCTTGGATAGAGTTCAAAGGGCGACTACTGTGCAACTTGCTCGACCTGCCACAGACACTGCAAAGCCTCAGGAAACCCGTGGCTGTAATTACTCAATTCATTGTAGAAGCTTGTTTAAAAAAACTAAAAACATACTGCACTTTCAGGTGATAACCTGCAAGGCAGCTGTTGCCTGGGAACCGGGGAAGCCTCTTACCATAGAAGAGGTTGAGGTGGCCCCACCTAAGGCCCATGAAGTCCGCATCAAGGTAAAGCAAACATCATTGCGTGCCACTTTTCCATGCCTAACAACAGGACAAGAAATGAATGCAAATGATTAAGAGTCCTGTGTAAAGCATTCAAAGACCAGCTCGGAGAGGAGGCTCTTTTTTTAGGGCCCTATTTTATCAGCATAAGAAGTTTTAAGCATCAAAGATAGACTTGCATGATTTTGAGGAATGCTTTAATTAGACATGAGGGAATTTGAATAATGCTAATATCAAGCCTAAAATCTTTGTATATTCCACTCCTGCATATACCTAGCAGCTGTGTCTGACACGCTCTTTAAATGACACTGTACCTGTCAGGTCTTTGCTACAGGGGTGTGTCATACAGATGCCTACACTCTGAGCGGCAGTGACCCCGAGGGACTTTTCCCTGTCATCTTGGGCCACGAGGGCGCAGGGACGGTTGAGAGCGTTGGCGAGGGTGTCACCAAATTCAAGCCAGGTACGGATGCTTTCAGACAAGACGCTGAAATTCAAACTGTAGTGTGCTGTTGTGAATAAGTATGATTTCTAATTATTCACAATTCTTTTTCACCAAGGTGATACTGTCGTCCCGTTGTACGTGCCGCAGTGTGGTGAATGCAAATTCTGCAAAAATCCCAAGACCAACCTTTGCCAGAAAATTAGGTAAGACTGATTTTTACCAAGCTCAAGTTGGTGAAGACTTTTTTTAGAAATAGTACAGAAATTAAATTTTTATTTTATTTCTGCATGACCTCAATAGTTGAACTCACAGCCTCAGGCACTTACACCCCAGGGGTAACCAAATCAAAGCTCCGTCATCATCCTTTTTAGCTTCCGCCAGCCCTGCACTGAAGTACACAGCGATTGAGTTTCATCACACATGAAAAGAAATCATCTCTTCCCTGTGCTTCCACCCTGCAGAGTAACCCAGGGCCAGGGCCTGCTCCCTGACAAGACCTCACGCTTCACTTGCAAGGGAAAGCAAGTGTTTCACTTCATGGGGACCAGCACCTTCTCGGAGTACACTGTAGTGGCTGACATCTCTCTGGCTAAGGTGAACGAGAAAGCTCCACTGGATAAAGTGTGCCTTCTTGGTTGTGGAATTTCTACAGGTTACGGTGCTGCTCTTAATACTGCCAAGGTGGGTATCACAGGCTGTAGGCCATGTTACGCTGTAGAACTGGCTGCTTACAAAAAAGAAGCATTTGCACATGAGTTTATTTCTGAAGTGAGATAACCGCCATTGTTCAAAGCTCGTTATGCATAACAAGTATGTCGCCCCAAGGGACAGCATTGTTTGTCATTGTTTGCAGGTTTCACTCTGAAGTGGGTCACCCCTATTAATCATGCAGATTTGTTGCCAAGGGGTCTCTGTTTCCAAGTTGTTGCTGTTGTTTTTCATAGTGGCAGAAAATTAAAAAACATTTATTGGCGTCTTTACAGAGGTTGACATAGTACCTCATAGTTACGATGTGAAGTTTTTGTCACCTTATTTTTTTAATCCCTGGTACTTGCATACATTAAAAAGAGAGAAATTGCAATATCAAATACTAGAAAATCCATTTGTATCATTAAAAGTGACGATGCCAAAACAATTTTAAAGTGCATAAGTAGATTTGCTATATGCAAAATTATTCAGTAATACTACTATTGTTCCTCATGCGCACTCAGGTAGAGCCTGGTTCCACATGTGCTGTATTTGGCCTTGGAGCTGTTGGCCTGGCTGTTATTATGGGTTGCAAGGTTGCCGGAGCAACGAGGATCATTGGTGTAGACATCAACCCTTCAAAGTTTGAGAAAGCCAAGGAGTTTGGAGCCACTGAATGTGTGAACCCGAAGGACCACAGCAAGCCCATCCAGGAGGTTCTGGTAGAGATGACTGACGGGGGTGTGGACTATTCTTTTGAGTGCATTGGCAATGTGCAAATCATGGTGAGACTTATCAAATTGTATTTTGAAGCAGCATATAAAACATTGTCGTAAATTAATTTTGTTCATTTATCATCGTGGTCGGTTGGTAGATGAACATAGTGGCGCCCGTGCATACATATTGTTCAGTGTGCTCAACAGGTAGCACACGCAGCATACTAAACAGTTTCCATAATTTGGCAAGTCATAAAAAACAGGAAAATTGGCATGTTATTATTTCAGAGAGCTGCTCTGGAGGCATGCCACAAAGGATGGGGTGAAAGTGTCATCATTGGTGTAGCCGGAGCTGGACAGGAGATCTCGACCAGACCATTCCAGCTGGTGACAGGCCGAGTGTGGAGGGGCACAGCCTTTGGAGGTGAATGACTGTGTTAGAAAATTACTTGTCATAAAGGGCATAATGTGGTCTGGCTGCAGGTCCAAATTTCTGTGGGTTCAAAACCTTTTGCATATTTCCATTTTAATTATGGCTAATTAGGCTTTTTTGGCATCCACTTTATTAGGTAAAAGTGTTATGACTTAGGCTGAGTTTAAACTGTAGCTCAAACCTTTCTTTTAATAATTTGCAAAGATAGCGAATTGTTTTTTCATTAAAATGTATGTATTTGTAGTGGTATCTTTTATTATTCAGTTATGTTGTGGCTAAATGAAAAATGATTTACACCCCCAGGGTGGAAGAGTGTGGAGAGCGTTCCTAAACTGGTGGAAGACTACATGAATAAGAAGCTAAAGGTGGATGAGTTTGTGACCCACACGCTGCCCTTTGAGAAGATCAATGAGGGATTTGACCTCATGCATGCTGGAAAGAGGTGCGAAGAAGAGTTCATTTATGCATTTAGCCAGTGCATTAAATTTTGTTTGCTGCAGTTTTCTTTGTTCGACTGTAGTGTATTTTATTTTTTTATCCTTACTTAATTTGTTTTTCTCTCATTGCAGTATCCGCACAGTGCTGACCTTCTGAAGTGCCAAAAACATTGACATCCTTCACGTCCGGCCTTTAAACAATCTCCTTCCATAGTTGCAGCACTTAATGTAATTCTCTGCACTTGTTAAGTTGTTTTGATGAAATAACTTTCAGTATTAGAACATAGATTTTACTAACAGCAGATTACCCGTTTGAAACAAAAATTGACATTAAAATGTTCAGAAATGAGTCCCTTTCAGTCCTGTTTATTCCTCTTCCAAGACTTCATAGCAATAAAACACAATTTAATTATATTACTTAATAGGTACAGTATACATTTATATATACTCAAAGTATATATTGTAATTACATGGACTTTTGGTAAGGTCATCAGAGGCGGAGAGAGCATATCACAGGCTAATAGGATGATAAGCTTCATCCAGAATAAAAGATAAATGTATTAATCACACAATTTGCCATTCAACTCCACAACTCTTTATCACCCAGAGAAACATGTTCATCGGTGCACATTTCTGCCAAGCCTGCACATTGTACAATACATGGGTAATATTTACAGGTACAATACACTAAGCCTGCAACAACAGAATTACCCTTGAGTTTATGGTATGTTTTTGCCGTATTACCCCAAAGTAAAGTAAAGTAAAGTGCATTAATCATCATCTCTCATTTGTTAATATTTGTTTGTGTTGCCTGCACCCCACACTAGTCTCCTACATGCAGCTAACATACTACACAGTATGTGCAATCCAGGACAAGCAGTTGCACAAAATATATATAAGTAAACTGCCACAGGTTGTGTGACATGTAGTGGAATTTAGTGAATCTTTATAATCTCATTGGTGTGCATCTAACAAAATGATATAGCTTTTTGAATGGATGTACTGTGATTACCTTTGAGACTGTGCTTCTTATTAAGAGAAATGCAATCTAACCACCAGCAATAAGGCGAAAAGACGGGTGATTCAGACTGGAAAAGTCTATTTTTCTGCTTAAACACTCTTTGGAAACACCTGTCTGACTAAATCATCCTGACAAATTCACTCACTTACTGTTCTGTGTGCATGGCGTTTTCACTGATAATCTCTTGCCTTTCATGGTTCACCAGTATATTATGTGAACCAGAAAAAAGTCAAGTATTATACTATTGAAGTACATCTAATGCACAATTTCAGTAATATACCTTGTCCAATTTATTCTTATTACCTCAAAGCCAGTTAAAGAAGAACACTACCTCATAAATGTAGGCTGTATTTATAATCTACCCATTATACACATTAATAATTCAGAGATGATGTGTCCCAAACCCTGGATCAACGTGTACTTTTTCCCCCTTGCGCATGCGCGATGTGGAGTACCAGATGGCCCAATCAGCTATTTTAACACACGCCAAAAAAACTGGATGTGATTTCCAGAAGATGGCGACCGCTCTGGTGGTGAGTGTACTGCAACACACTCGTAGCTAAGTCTCCGAGCTTGAGGCTTTGACTCTGCAGGCAGTGTTTTTATCCACTGTTAAAACCCCAGTGAGAAAAGACAACGACGTTTCTCTGAACTTCCTGTCATCACATTTGGCAGGTAACAGAACCCGCTAGCCAAACAACATTAAGTTAGCGGCACTCTCGATTAACACTGACGTTAGTCGCTTTTCATTTAAGGTTATATATATACATATATAATATATTACCGTCTGTGTTAATAAAAACAACAACAAGTGTAGTCAACGCGGGGGACTGACGCCCGGTAAAACGCCGTGTTTACGGAGTGGATACTGTCAACCCTGGGGACCCGCTTCACTGCATGTTTTAGATGTTTCCCTCCTCAACACACCTGATTCAAATGAATGGCTCGTTATCGGTGTCCCGCAGAGGTGGCCGACGAGCCTTTGTGAGTCAGGTGTGTTGGAGCGGGAAACCGTGTAACAGGAGAGGGTTTAGTCGGTAACGTAACTCACTCTGAGAGAAACTCTTGGATGAATGAGAGGAAGCGCAGGTCGGTAACGTTAACGAGTACTGGACAAAATGGAGACACAAGAGCCAACTGTTGTTAAATTGTAACCTCAGAGCTTATTTAAGTAAGCTACAAAGGTACACTACTAATAAATGCCACCTCCATGGTTTAAGTTCATTGTACCTGGATGAATATTATGTGACTGACTGAGGATGGTTGGTTTTGGATTATTGGGTGTCACTGTTTACATTTGGTATGTGGAAGGTGGTGGCCACATTTTGGTAAAGTTATATGTTAAATAATAGTAATAATTGTTCAGGACTTTAACTGCCAAAGCCCTTTAATACAAATGCAGACATGAGACATGAGAGTTAGTCTCATATCAGTCTACAGTCCACTTTCACCTCCCTCACACCTACTCAAAGTATCACAGCTATGACCATAAAAAAATGTTTTTTAGAAGTTAAAATGTGACTACAAAACTACAAGTCAGAGGATTACATAAAGAATAACAGTGCTCTGGAAAAAACAACAATAACGCAACAGTTTTTGATATTTCTCTAAACGTATTTTTTTGTTGTTTCCTAGGTGTCAACTTCAGTTCCTACAAATCCAGAAAAGGAAAAATGCGAAACAACCATTCAAAAGGTTGTGAGTCCTGAAGCGTACATCAAGCATCCATTACAAAACAAGTAAGACCACAACCCCCCCCCCCCCCC
>NW_023339785.1:7223165-7223532 GCF_004916995.1 Morone saxatilis
CCCCCCCCAAGCAGTGAAGAAGTTATAATTGCATATTCTTGTGAAGAAGTGCATGACTACAGGGCATTAAAATGAATTTCTCAATGAATCCGTTAGGTGTAGGTATGACTCGTCCCAATATGAGGCACATTAGCTTTATTGGAAATGTGTGCATCCCTTCCAGTGGAACGAGCTGTTAATGAGTAACATGATAAATGAGGGCAAGCGTGCAGTTAGTCTATAGTAACAACTCTTTGATTCGCAGGTGGGCTCTTTGGTTTTTCAAGAATGACAAAAGCAAAACATGGCAAGCCAATCTTCGTCTCATCTCCAAATTTGACACTGTGGAAGACTTCTGGGCGTAAGTATATTATTGCTATATATATAT
>NW_023339785.1:7223594-7229044 GCF_004916995.1 Morone saxatilis
GACTGCATTAAAAGCTGTAGAATTACACATCAGACTGTTCATGGTAAAATTTGCAAAATTGGGTCAACCGTAGGGGAGGGGAGAATTGAAATGCTTGTTAATAACCTAATGGGTCTGCTGATAGTGACAGTGACTTGTGTCAGTATCAGTCATCTTAATTTGGTTACCTGTGTCCCCCTACCAAAAAGTAATGGATGTTACCTGATGTGATTTCTCTGTGGTGTGAGTTGTGGATGTGTGAAGTTACCATTCATATTGTACCATGTTTTGAGCCGGGCTGCTAAAAGGTTCTGCTGTGCATTAAATATCCTCCATCCTTCCTAGATTATACAATCACATTCAGCTATCAAGTAACTTGATGTCTGGCTGTGACTACTCGCTCTTTAAGGTAAGAGTGCTTTTATCACCGTCATTCGACATTGTAGGACCACTTAAAACTGTGAAATGTCTTAGCTTTCACTATTTATAAATATTCCCGTTAATTCAGGGGGGCTGGACAGAGAAACACTTTCAGTCTGTGTCCAGGGCTGTAGTTCAGAACTGAAAGCTATTTTCTTTTGGTACATTGTAATTCTGACCTATTTAGAGCACACACTTTGTTATTACAAAGGAACCAAGACTATTAAGCATGAAGCATGGGGTATGTATTTGCACTTACATGCTGACNNGGGGGGGGGGGGGGAGAATCAAAACACAGTTTATTTCAGATCCCAGCAGCAAGTCAGGCTGCACTTCACTTTATCTTCTCTGGTGGCCACAAAGAGCCTATGAATAAAGAGTTAGTTATGAGCATCAGTCAAGGCTGAAATTGGATCTCATCTGTCATAAATAATGTTGGACAGTTACCAATATGCTAACAATATGCAGCAATATGGCGAGGAGAAATTACTGCTGTCAGACGAGGGTGGTTGCTACTGAGGTTTTCCTTATTCTTAATGAGGAAGTGTCACAATACAGTGAAGAAATGTATTTGCACTTACATGCTGACATTGTTACCAAATCTAACCATAGACAAAACGAGACATGAGATGTTTCTTCAGTTTTTGTAATCAGCAGATGTCTTGTGTAGTCACTTGTGTGGCTGTCTGGCCCACGTCAGAGTTTTATTGGCAGCCTCACTGATACATTTTGTGTTTAAACCTAACCAAACAAGTTAGTTGTGTACAAAGAGAGAGTAGAGACGCTCTAATTCACCACACCCAAATCAACAGAGCACAATGCTGTTGGTTGACCCTCCTAAGTTGTAGTTTAAGTATCCAAGAACAGACTTTTGTTGTTCCTACACATATCTTTTTTAGAGAATCCAGCTGACAAACATTAAAAGCAACAAATCAGAACAGACAATCATTAGAATTCACTTATTTCCTGTTTTCAGACAAACAAGGATTTAATATATTAATGTTTCTTATGTGTAATACTTACTTCAGTCTAGATGGACATTTATGTATTTAATAAGAAGCACAAAATCCATTCTGTTATGCACTTTTAATATCTTGTGGTAATTATTTTCCTCCATGTTTGACTCTAATAGATTACTGTTTTCTTCCTTTTAGTTTTGATCCCATCCATGTTCTGCCTGAATTATAGCTCCATACAGTTCGGTGTCTGGCACACAGTTGAGAATGGGGTCAAACCAGACAGAAATGCATATCCAAACTGGTACACACGGTCAATCTAGAGCGTGTCTCTTTTATCGAGTAGAGTAATTTATCAGTATGTATCGTTAACATATTAATTAGTATTAGATGTAAGGCTTATAAATTATGCTTTTAGAACATCAAGCGTGAGACTTCTTTCTGTACTATCTAATTAGTGGTGATGCTATGTGCACTGCTTCTAAAGGGAAACTGATTAAAGCCTGTGTTCATTGTGGACACGTTATATATGGATATTTATAGTGTTGTGAACTTTGACCTTTTATTTGGACACAGGATGGGATTGAGCCCATGTGGGAGGATGACCAGAATCGACGAGGTGGCCGCTGGCTCATAACTCTGTCCAAGCAGCAGCGTAAAGCTGACCTGGATCGTTTCTGGTTGGAGACGGTATGTTAAGTCCTGTCGAGTATCGGCTACTTTAATGATACCATTCTTAGTCTTATCTGCAGGCCTCTTTCAGGCGAGACATTTTGTCACACAGGTGTAAATAATATGAATGTTGGCTGAGTATCATTTAGCTGCTTTGGTTTCAGGGTCCTGGTGTTGTGCGTGCTGGCTTACTGGGACTATTGTTGATGTTATTAGTAACACCTGTGCTTTTCCACCTCTTATAAGTTTAAATGTCTGCTTTAAAAAAAAAAAAAAAAGGCTTCTAACTGCCACTGAAAATGAACTGCTCCCCAATAACAAGGCATTTGTTTCTCCTGCAGCTCTTGTGTCTTGTGGGTGAGGCGTTTGATGACTACAGTGACGATGTGTGCGGAGCCGTCATTAACGTTCGAGCCAAAGGAGATAAAATAGCAATATGGACCACAGACTACGAAAACAAAGACGCCATCACACACATAGGGTGACCTGAAGATGCAATTTATGACTACTATTAATAACGAGAATCAACAATGCATTAACTCATAGTAAAGGGAATATTTTCTTAATTACTATATAACATCTGTACCCTTTTTAGACATATAAAACTTTTAAAGTAGTAATTTTAGTCCATATTTTAACCTCAATAGTTGAAATGGGTTAAGATTTACACACTAGCACAGTGGTAGATATGTCTGTAGCCTCACAGATGGGTAAATAACCCCAGTATCACGTTTCAACTTTTTAGAGCTGTGTAAGAAATCCCTCTGGGGCAAAATATGTCAGAGATACAGCATCAGTGGACACCCAAAGTAGTTTGTAGTTAGTTTGCTGCAGCGGGATAATAGAGATAACATTGGCAAGGATAATTTATAATCTATGATTTTCATATGTAATTATGAATATTTAGAAATGTTTGTGTGTGTATTTGCTAATACGCGTGTCTTGCCCTTTTAGGCGTGTGTATAAAGAGAGATTAGGCGTTCCGCCAAAAGTGATCATCGGATACCAGTCGCACGCAGACACAGCCACAAAGAGCGGCTCCACAACCAAGAACAAGTTTGTTGCCTGAGGACCGTTAACCAGGCTCATCAGCCATGCTCTTTTCTTTTGCCAGCATAGATTTCTAGTCATTTTTCCATGAATGTAACTGACATGTTTATCCACTAACAAACATTTGAAGTGGAGATAAAATGGACTCCTTTTTGTTTTCTTATTTGTTGCCACTTTACCAAAGCTTTTGTTTACGGTGACAGTATGTGCAGTTGAAATGTAGCACTATTGTTTGAGAACTTTGTTTTTTTTGGTGGTGGGCTGGAGATGAGTAAAGGATGTTTTGATGCCCTGATTTCATTTTCAAATGCAGCTGCATAATTGTGGAGAATTTATTTCATTTATCCACCCCTTAGTGTATAGCAATAAGTTTTTCTTAAAGTACCTAACATTAAAGGCAAAAAACTAAGTAAAACATTTTCTACTTTGGTATAAATATATTTGTTAGTACCGTACGTGGAACTCAGTTTACAGTATAAATGTGTGGCTTTATTGCACAGTTAGTTGCACGGTGGAATTTTCAACCATGCATTGTGAATCCACGTCTTCTGAAAGTGAAGAGAACTGAACCAACAAATCGATAGGAAACTTTTCAGCAGTCACACCTTGTGCAGTTGTTTATTTTTTATTTTTTGTCATTTTGACAAATTATTTAAAAGTCACTTTATTGCCAGTATTGCAAATAGGAGGTGTTTGTTTGAACTGTTTCAAGCAGCTTGTGCAATATGTGACAAATTAAAATTTGTTGACCATTTTGAAGAGCCGAAAATATATTTAAAGTTACTCGTGGTGCTTCAGAATGAGTGTCTAAAGATTTCTACATGACTTCTTTGCAACTCAAGGGTAAACTAAAACTGTCAGGCCAAAATGGACCAGGGATCATCATTAATCTTATGTGGTACTGTAGACTTATCACCTGAGCAAGTATATAAATCCTAGCTAGTCCTACCTGAGGTGTTTTTTTACTTTTTCTCTTGCACACAAATCTCTAGGATTTTGAGTTTCAGAGGCCAGAGTGTCGCCAATGGTGAAAACAACATTTTGTACTACAATGCATATTTTCTTGTTGCGTTTTCTGTTGCGTGCACGAGCCATATTAGTGTTTTTAACACCATTTGGTGTTTTGCTACTGCTTTGATTACGTTTACGTAGTAAAATTTACATTCCAGATTTCCTTTTGTTTGTGACATAAGCAAAAATTGCATTGTTTGGAGGGATTGAACTGTGCCTTGAATGTAACACCCTGCTCCATATTTCTAAGCAGTAAATGTACAAAAATGATGTAAATAAAGCTGTACAGTGAAGTGTGTTCTCTTAAAACAAGGTTTTAATTATCAACTGATTTTGATTGTAATAGCATGCCATGTGTTTGTTTCAGAAGATTTGCATGTTGGTAGTTTAAAGGAAGAAAAGTCCTATTAATGCAGAAAACCCTTACTTTGAAAGAAGAATACATGAGAAACCTGGTTATCCACTGTTTTACCTTACACTATAGTGTTATGAAAGCTCTGTGTGCGTGCTAATAATTGGCTGCTCTGCAGTTTATTACAAATCACAACATCTGTAAATAGCTCTCTGTGACTTTCAACATTCACTTGTTGAGTAATGCAAAGTTGGCAAGCATGTTCATTAATCAAATGCTTTCTTGAGGCAGTTGGAAAGAAAAATGATAATCAAAAAAAGATCATAAAGTAACTGCTGTTTTATCTCCTTGTTGCACTGACATTGTGCGTTTGCTTCATATCTATTTAAGTAAAGGGATTTCTGTAGTAGCTGTAGCTACAGTAATTTATGTCCAGTTGGTCCCTTACCTTTATTAAGCTACACAAACTGCAGCTGGACTTAACAGGACTTTTAAGTAATCTATGACATTCATTGACTGCTACTTAAGAGCAATAGCAACAAGGCCCCTCCTGTTCCTTTGAAATAAGCCTCCCTCTAATTGAAACGATCAATCAAGGAACATTTTCACACTAGAGACAGCCTAGAGGAAATTAGCAGAGAACCACAGAATTGTCTCCAGAGGACATAAGGTGAAGAGTTTACCTCATGATGCAAAACACAACAAGCAGCCTTTGTTGAAAGCCTTTTCAGTTTTGTCAATGTTGGTGATTCAGACTATTACTGGCCACTGTTGAACAGCTCGAAATAATTCAACATTCTGTCTACCTCAGACAGAATCTATCACAGATGGAAACAACAGATAAAATCTAAAATCAAGACTCCAAGTCAGCTGGTTTCACTACTGAATTTTAAAATATGTGTTGTCACTCAAGATGGCTGACATGGTTTAATTCAGGAGAAGCTCCCCTCCACAATGGTACAAGCACTTATATGTTTCAGGCTCATAGCTTTAAAGGGACAATGTGTAGT
>NW_023339785.1:7229069-7255238 GCF_004916995.1 Morone saxatilis
CCTTCCCTGTGGCGCGCCCGCGCCCCTCGCGTTCCTTTTCCCCCTTTTCTCCTTCCTATACGCTCTTTCCCTCAGGGTCCTCTCTCCCCTGGATGCCCCTCGTTGGTTTTCTGCCTCGCCGGTCACTTGCATTTTTCCTTCCCTTTACTTCGCTCTTTCCCGCCCATCCTCCCTTGTCACTGTGCCTCGGCCTCCGTCTGATCCTCCCTTCACCATCCCTACATCGCTCCAGCCTTTCACAGTGCTGCCACGCCACTGCCCCTCCCCTCCTCTCCTTCTCCGTGTACTCCGCTGGTTCTTCCGTCACGTGAACCTGCTCTGCCCGCCCCTCGTTTCTTCGCTCGCCAGTCGTCCTCGTGTCTCTGTCCCCTCGGCGCTTGTCTTTTTCCCTGGGCCGACCAACGACAGCCTCCAGCCTGCCTTGCCCACGTCCACTCGTACTCCCTCCGCTCATTCTCGCTTCCGCGCACGTCCGCCTCATTGCGAAGTACTTTACCCACTCGAAGGCACCCACCTTTTAAATGACTGACGACCCTTGTTTAGCCCTCCAAAATCCTCAAACATAAACCCACATCCATCCATCCATCCCCTGTGTGTTTCTATGGATGATAAGTCATGAAACTGTGCATTTTGTTGCGATTGCGACAGTGGTGATTCTGTTCTTTTTTTTAAACTGTCCACTGGGAGGCAGTAAAGCTTCACACTTGACTTCAGCCTCCAATCTTTCAATCCTCTACTTACATTTTGGTAAAAGGGAATTGGGATTCCGTTGAATGTGTCTGTAGCACGCACAGGGGAAAGAAGATATCTGTAAATAGCAGCTGGCTGTTTTATTTATTTATATACCCACCCATCACACAAAAAATAAAGGAAAGAGAAAAAAAATCCACATTATAATTCCCCCCCTTTCGCCTTAGGCAAGTGTCAACCTCCTGCTCACCAGCTCCTCTACGGTGCACAAAAGGGGGACAGGGAGAGTCAAGCCGTGCACCCTGGAGTTGACTGATGTTTTTGTACCACCTCCGATGCACAAGTGCAAGAGTTACAGACCCAATGACATGACACCACTCTGGATGACGCTACAGCATAAGAGGTTGCAAATAGTTCCTTGCATCTGCAGGAGGTGCCGATTCCCTGTGTGTTTCATGAAAGACATGTCACTTAACTATTCCTCGTTCGCAGCACCTCACCAGCGGCTGCCTCTGAGGAACCTAAGCTAGGCTCAGTGGGTAGGCTCTTATCCATGGTGCTGTGGACCGTATCCTAGAGTCAATAATAATCTTGTCATCTTTCTGTCTGAACCAGAGGGAGGAATCCACTCATTTGCCCAGTACTATGCAGGGGGCTTCATATCACACGGACACATACATGTGTGCATACACAAGCTTTAGAGCTCACACTGCATGAGACACAGCTTTCACATCAGTGTAACAGGCAAAAAGCTACATAGAGGTTTAAATTTTTTATTAGTAGTACATGGATTTTATATTTATATTATATATAAATATATGTTTACATGACTATGGATTGCTGATATTAATAATGCAATATTTTGATTGCATCTGTATGGTTTGATTATTCAATTACTCGCATAAAATCAGTCTGCGACTTGGCAGTCCACTGCACTAATCCATTTTGCTAATACATCTGGATTATGACATCTGGTGACCTTTGACACGTGATTCTGAAAACAAAACAAACAAAATCTAAATTACATGCCAATAAACTGAAAATACAAGCACAGTTCTGAACCATGCTTTAAAAATAGTCAAATGAGTGTTTTAATATTCAGGAATTTAATTGGGTAAGGGTTTAGTTTTTAGTGTGAATATCAAGATACTCGTTATATCTTGCATCCTTTACCTGAGACAGCTGTCATACTTTGATTTTTGGATGTTGGCTGAGCAGTAATAGTAGTATTCCTGGAGACCCCTAAATTTAAGTCAAAACTCAATAAGACATAGGAAAACGAACATATTTGGGATACGAATAGTTACTGCACCAAACCAGGGTGTATGTATTTTTAATATCACTATTAATTGATTTTGGTATAAAAACAGATCATTTGAAACTGTGTATAAAAGCCTGTAAATCAAGAATTAAATGTGTAATTTGCTTGTTATTCCCTGTGTTTGTCTTGTTTTGTAAACCACTTTGTGATAAACTTGTTTGCTAGAAAATACTTTCCAAATAAATTAAATTATAAACTTTTCTTGACTCTTTGGAAATGGGACAGCTGTACAGCTAAAAGCAGTGAGACTGGGGTAGTGTTGCTCATATTTACTCTCATAATTGCTTCAAACAGAACCACTTTCAAGTATGCAGAAGGCGTTTTACAACCCAAACAGGCTCAACTTCTGATACTGCTGTCAGTATTGTCCAAGTCTAAGTTTATTGAAGTACTTATCAATGTCACACTTCATTGTTACTTTTGCCAAG
Organism: Morone saxatilis; assembly: GCF_004916995.1. Lineage (NCBI taxonomy): Eukaryota > Metazoa > Chordata > Actinopteri > Moronidae > Morone > Morone saxatilis. The sequence continues at coordinate 7,231,509 of NW_023339785.1, forward strand.
GAGGTTATGTCTAGGAGTTTATCACAAAATTATAAGACCTCATGGAATTTGATGTACAGACAGGTGGTGGTTATGGCTTTAGACTATTAACCGAGACAATTCTTGATCACAAATGCTGGAGTAAACAGACTGTGTTAAAATAGTGTAAAATGTGCCATGTTCCCTCACAGATTTCTCAGCCTCCTCTGTGAGCAGACTGCAAAATGGCAAACACTAATATGTCTGTAATCCAGACACAGGCAGCAGTGCTAGTAAGCTGCCTGGACCCTGCACAAAAAAAAGGGACTATGTGTATCAGTGCTTGCAAAATTACATTGCTCAATGAAGTGAACAACCACTGTAAGCTAATTTATTTAGCAGTTCACTGAGTTGTAGTATGAGTGTACAGTATACTTGTCCTCGATGGTCGTCCTCTACTAAAGTGATGTAATCAACAAGCGGACAGCTGCTTCTGCGCCTACACTGCATGGCAAAAAACCCCATCTGCAATTAAGTAGCTTTCTTTTTCTTAGACTTGATTATCAGAAACATAAATTATCATTAAGGTAATGGAAATCTACTAAAAAAACAGATTAATAAGCGCATGGGCACAGCAAACCAATGTTGTTGAGCTTAATTTTTCATTTCTCTATGTGGTTCATCTCAGGAATGAAACTACATACCACCTCTGTTTGTAGGTTCAGCTATATATTTGGAATATTTAGAGAATATTTATATTTAGAACTGTTACTGCTGCTTGCCTGTCGTATACATTTTAAAATGCATTTGTCTAGAAAGCTGTTCAAGAAAGTAGCAGCATCATAATCAGCAGACTGCAGCAAAACGTCATGCTACAACCTACATGACAAAAAAAGGGAAAAATCACATACTACTGAAGTGCAAAGTAAAAAAAGACTATGAGTCTTCAAAACATTTCAAAAGCAGGTCAGGACCAAGCCTTTATGGATCCTGGCTAAACAATGCATGTAAGGAGCTTCTTTATTGAGCCTGCCTCTAAATCCTTTCTTAATCATTTTAAATATTTTGAAAGACTCCCAAGTTAAATATACTAGAAATCTATTTTTACAAACGGACAAACCAAACACTGGCTCTTGATAAGGCTGTTTGAGTTTTTTGGTGCATTTCACGGCCACCGTAGTTTCTCCCTCCTGCTTGGAAGGAGACAAGAGGGAGTTGCAGGCTGCAGCTGCACTAAATGCCACTAAATCCTACACACTGATCCTTAAATCAAGTATCTGCTTCATGGCTTTTGTCTGTGTTGAAACTTTCTTTTGCATTTTGTCTATATTTTACGAATTATTATGGACTGTAATAAAATGTGATAGCACAGATTTTTTATTTTTTTTTAATAGCTCCACTAGTAATAAAACACCTCCGTGTGAACAACATCCAGCAATTAACAGTAAGAATATCTGATTATATCTGAGGGAAGTAATGAGACGTAAAAAAATATTTAGAAAACAAACATCCGCAGGTCTTTATTATACAGGAAAAAATAAAGGCTGATTCTTCCATATTCCAAGCAATGTTTCCATCCATGCTGATTTGTCCTTGAGCAAGACAATGAACTCCTACCTGCTGCTGCCAGCTTTTTGCTGTGACCCATCAGGTGAAACAGCAATGTTCACGTGTGTAATATGATGAGTAAGTTGCTTTAAAAAAGCACTCATTCCACATCGCCAGTTTAAGTACACATGTTCAGTTTGGGCAGGAAAAAGATCCCCTGGCAGTTACTTAGTTAAATGAGCTTTGCCTCCTGTCGGTTCAGCAGTAATCACTGGTGTCACAGCTCCAGAATCCAGTCTATGTTAAATCTATTCCCCAAAGCTTTGGATATCATCCATCTCTGAGCCTGCTACTCTGGACAAGTTGGGTTTTCTGACCCAGTTTTTAAAAAAAAAATTAAAATCTGCAACACATTTACATCAGGTACTAGGGCAGGATGAGCTGCAGAAATATGCTTCTTATGCAGAGTTTGATCTTGACTCTGAGGTCAGCTCATCATGCGTAAATGGTGTTTCCCTGGCAACATATTCCATATGAGAAATGCTGATGAACGCAGTGGAGTGAGTGGAGTGGAGATTTCTATCTAGAAAATCATTCACTGGCTGCAAAAGCTTATGATGATGATCTCAGAGGACGAATATTTTAGAATTTAGGACACAATTGAAATATGAAGCATCATAATTCCAGACACACACAGTGAGTATGTAGACCAGAGGGGGTAGAAGTAGCAACATATAGGGAGAGAAGAAACAGAATCAAACAGCCACTGGTTGCCCCTGATCATTTTATGAAGCAGATAAAGATTCATTCTTCTGGAAAACTGATGAACAAACCAGTAACCTTTTTTGTACAGAAAGCTCTCTCAGACACCAACCTTCCCTCCTACCAGTGTAACAAATGCAGAGAGTCCCAGAAAATGTGTCTGCACTAGGATACATACAGACACACCACAGTTACTCCTTGTGTTCTGCTCTAAATATTCAAGCCACACCAGATATTGATATGCCATTAAAATTTTGCAATTGCATTTTTATGATGGATAACAGAGGCACAGCATTGTTTGTAAAACAAACAGCGACTCACTCAGCCATCCTGTTCTTCGGGACGGAGGTTAATGCAACAAAATCCTGCATGTTCGACATTTGTAACTATACAAAACTGCCTCTAATCCAAGTCCCCAGTGTTTAGAGGAGCGTGTGTGCTTTCTGTGTGTGTGTGTGTGTGTGTGTGTGTGTGTGTGCATCGATTTGTTAGCTGTGTAATCCTCGATTGTGACAATGGTCAGCGAGATTAGGGGCTAGAGCCACAGCATCGGCCCTTTTAGGCGGGTAATGGGCAAAAAAGCGTGTTAATTGCCCTTGACTGTTGAAAGTAAATTAATTATTGATCGTTCTCGACTCCTCTTCTGTACTTACATACCCTTACAAATCCTTTTATCTTCGGCTCGGAGTAAGAACATTTCCTCTTTTCCCATCATTATGCAGGCTGGCGAGCAGGAGGACCACTAGCCAACCTCTACAACCAAAGCCTTTCTGTTTCTCATCCCTGCTCGTAGCTGTGTGGCGAGCTGAAAAGATCTTTCAAAAGATCTCACCTCACAAGATGCTTTACCTTCTTCTGTGATCTGTCGCTACCTCTCTCACACACCTCCTCTCTCTTTCTTCTCCCCCCTCTCTAATTTTCTAATAGCTTCTTCTTCATGTGCTAACTAGTTCCTCGCTTCTACTCCTAATACACACACATATGGACACCTACTACACACATATGGACACCTACTACACACACATGTTCTCTCGCCCCCACACCCACAGCTGTTACAAATAAATAAGAGAGCAGAAGAGAATAAAAACCGAGGTTGAGGTCTAAAGGCTGTGTCGTAAATTGATGACAGTGAATGTAAAGGCGTGGAAGCAGTACAGACAACAGCATCATTATTCTGCCTATTGATTTTCTCCGTCTGCTGCTAAAAGGAAAAAGCCACCTTGTATTTGAAATGAGATATAAACAAAGTCCAACATGATATAACTGCATATATTGTTTCTGCAGCCACAGATTGAAGCTTTACCTTGAAAAGAGGCTTGTGTGTGGTATCTGTATGTGCACATAATATTATAGTGTATGTGTTTGTGAGAGAGTGACAGATGCCCTTATATTGGTAAGTTTATATTTGATGCTGTCATAAATTAAAGTCCTCTGTTTAATCTCACATCAAACTGCATCTCAAGTCAAAGCAAAGGTACTCTGATCTATCTGTGGTTAGACAGTCACTACATGGTCCTACATAAGTAAATAGATCACACTATTTATGTCTTTCTGTTTTTATAAACAGCAAATCAGCAAAGACAAAATAAATCTATATCCACATTTGAAGCCATTATAGGCTGTGATAGTTCTTGGACACCAGGAAACAAGTTGTTGATTGGATAAAAACTGCATTAACAAATTTGCTCTTCTTAAATTCTCACTACTATAGTGAGGGGCGTCAGATTCAGATTAAAGGCCATGTATTAAAATAGTTTAACATTTTGGGAAATACTGTTTATTTTCTTGCTAAGAGTTAGATAATAATCAATAGCACTTTTATATTTGTCAATTAGGCATGCCAGGAGGCAGTTTTCTTAGCTTTGCAGACTGAAAACAGGGAGAAATAGATTGTATGGCTTGTTACTGTTACACAATAACTTCCTGGAGTCTCCACTGGATGTTTGGCAATCTGATGCTGATGCAAGGTGAAATTGTTCCAACACGTAACACTCCTTAAAACCACAACTTGCTGTTTGGGATAATAAGTTGTAGAGGTTGGCGTATTTTTTAACTTTGGATAGCTGTTTCCCGATAGTTCCAGTTAAGATAAATTCCAGTGTTATGCTAAGCTAATCATCTCACTACATAATTAGCACAGAGACATGAAAGTGGTATCAATGTTCTCATCTAACTCTCAGCAAGAAAGCAAATAAATGTAGTTCCCAAAACCTTTAAAGATTAATTCCCCAAAGCCATTTTAGGCATCTTAGCTTGTAAGACTCTGTCAGCCTTAGCTGTTCATATTATAAAGAAATTATGAAAATTATGCTACGCTAATAGGAGAATGAAGCAGATATCAATCACAGCACAGTCTTGGTACGAGGTCTAATCAAGCATGATAAGTGAAAATACCTGCGTGTAGTAAAGTGCCTAGCATATTAACATGATTTTTAAGAGCTGTTGGATATTACCATGCTACCATGTTAGGATACTAATAACATGCTACAACAATCAGATACTAACATGCTGATGTTTAGCATGTAATTCTTAGCACATTAGCTAATGTCGATGGCTTCAACTGATTTACTGCCAGACTTGTTTGCACTCATTAAAAATAGCTATGTTTTTGTCAGTATGCCGATACATGGCATCACATCAAATGATACAATGATCTTAATAAATGACTGTTTATGTAGCGTTTTGAATCACATTTTCCTTAAGATGCTTGTATTATTTATTATATTGAAGATGTTCTTTTTGAAAATTCCTTCCACTACCATTTGGTGGTAGTATGAAGAATGACATTGTGGCATAAAGTGAACATAGATAAACAGTATTTGCTCGGTCCAAAATGATGTCTTTTGAAAGACCTGAAAGAGATTCTTAAAAACCCCATGTCTGCTGTTGTTGCTACAAGAAACAGCTCAATGTGATGCCATGTGATATGCATCTGACTACAGAAGAATAAGAAAAACATGCCACAATAAAATAGACCCAGATATGCAGCGGCTATTGCTTTGTGTGGCACTGTCCCCTCGCAGTACAACTGAGGTTATATTGTACTTGAAGCTGTACCTGCCTTTGATGCCTTTGATAGTTGTTGTATGTTCCCACACCAATGTTATGAATAAAATTCCGTTCACATTCATTGCTCTTGGTGACTTGAGCTATTCTTATTCTGACATCTTTATCATGGAAGGACCTTGAATCCTCCTGTAGCATTTTTGCTATGATAATTGAGAGAGCGATTTAGACAGATCTCAGGCTTTTCTATGTCCTCGGTGTTGGCAGGGAGGTGTTCATCTCTTTGAGGCTGGGATCTTTATGGCGATCTAATCTCTTGCATTTAGGCTTTTGGTCAGTTGAATTATATCCTTTCACTTTCTGAACAAGAAAGCAATTTCTTTTTGGCTGAGGTTTATGCACTGAACCATTTCAGTGAGTTGCCTTGAAGAAAGTTAGAAGCAGAAAGTTATGTAATGACCACATTACTTCTACTTCACTTTTTTCATATCAAGGTAAATTTATTTTAATAGCTTTTTGAAAATAGGTGTGAACAAGGGATAAAAGATGGATAAATACATATAAAAATGCACAACATGCTAAATATACATCATAATAGGTTATAAGGGAGAAGATAATGTTATAAACAGATATTACTAATATATAATGTAGTAATCAGAGCATTCACCTTTTGGATTTAAGAGACTAATTCATATGAATCCTCCAAATGTTAATCTGCAATCTACTTTGAAGAGTCATAGTAGCTTACAATCAATGCATTAAACCCACACATACAAAAGCACAATTTAATTACACTGAGTAAATGAACATCATTGTTTTTTCATCACAGTGGTGTACATTTCCAATCTTTCCTTTCCTGAACTATAGTTTAGAGGATAGTTTCAAACAGGGTTGCCTGCTATTTCTAAAGGTAATATTGATATTTTAAACCTTTAGCTTGAGCTCTTAATAAGGGCATCTGACAGTGGGTGAGAACAAATACACTAGGTCCAGGTGTTAGTAAAGGACGTGTTATGTTGGATACATGGCTGAAAATCTTCTCTCCCACTGAGCCGGCCTACCAATATACTATACATACAACATGCCATAGAAATAAACATGTTGGTCAGAGGCCTGCTGGGTTTCAGTGACATCTGTCCCCTTCCAAGGAAGTTTGTCAGGGTAAAGGGTTTCCTCTGTTATTCGTTTCTTCATACTTTTCCATTACATGACCCATGAATGATTCAGGAGCCACTGTGTTTGTTGCAAATAGTCATTCATTTTTTATAGCAGTTTTATCTTGAAAACCCTCTCCTGTCCTGCACAACCCGCTGGATCATGGTTGGATTTTCATCACTGGTGGATGAAGTGCCACGCAGGCATTTTTTCTGACCTGCCCAGATGCATGAATTCATAAATTGTGAATGTGGACTGATGGACTCCCTTGTTTTCTCTGATGACATTTCCATACATGCCTCACAGTGGAAAATGACATTTTGGCTCACAGGCATCACACAATCACCTCTTATGGTAAATTTGATACTGTAATCACAATAACAATAATAAATGTATTTGGATAACATCTTACAGCCCAAAGTGCTTAACAAAAGAAGATCAGATGAAAATAAAAGAGAACAAAAATTTAGAAAAGGCAATAATAGCAAGAAGTGAGAGAAAAACAAACAAACAAAAGCACTTAGAACATAATACAAAAAACATCAACAATTATACCAGAAAAGTTCACCGATATTAAATGCCAAATTTAAAAAAAAAGGTCTTTTTAATCAATTTTTAACTTTAAAGGGAACGAAAGTGGAAGATCTGAGAATTCTTGTTGGGACATAAAATTGCTGATATGAGGGTTCTTTGTAAGGCTTTGTGGATAGGTAAAAGGACTTTAAAATCAATTCTAAAAGATGCACGTAGTCTGTGCAGTGATGTGAGCAGAAGGGTTATGTGATCTCTCACTATCTATCACTTTTTTTATATCAACATTTATGTCAACATCCTGGCTGCAAAATCCTGAACTATCAGTAATTTTCTTACTTACTTACTTTTTAGGAAGAGTTTCAATAATCTAAGCAACTTGTATAACCCTAATGCATGTATGTAAAGCATTTCAGCATCGTTCTGGGTTAAAAAAAAATTAATTTTGACAATGATTCTCAGATGAAAAATGAAAATACATAATTTGCTCGGACAAGCAACATTGACTCTTGTCTCTGCCTTTCTGCTTTTGAGAGGAATTTCTGTTTTCTGCTCATTTCTTTCAGAAAAAAGAATAGTACCCAGAATGCCTCCCTGATGAACTCTGTATACAGTGTCAAATGTCTGACACAAAATCACTTAAACTAACAAAAAATTCATTTCCAGAGACCCACCCATTTTTCAAGTCGACTAATGCCAAGATAAATCATATCAAATGAAATGCAGCACTACAATGTATCATAAAGGAGACAGCCACTTTGTTTGAATCAGTCGAAACTCTCACATCATTTACTACAGTTGCAGTGCTTTGGTTGGTCAGATTCCTGACTAGAATCTATCTAATATATCATTAATATTCAGATGATCATGTAGTTGGTCAAATACAATCTTCTCAAGAAGTTTACTGATAAAAGGAAGATTTGAGGCCTGTAATTAGTTAGGTCACTAATCGGGCTTCCTAAGCAGAGGCTTTACCAAGGCTGTTTTAAAAGCAGAAAGGAAAATTCCTAATTGCAGAGACGTTGATTATTCTTGTTTTTTCATGAGTGAGGAACTGGAAGCTAGATTTAAACAGTTTGGTAGGAACGGGGTCTAGGGCACACGTGAATGACTTCATTTTGTTGATAATGACACCAATTTTATCAACTGTTGTCAAACTAAGGATGCCTTGGTAGGTAGAGGTTCACCCAATAGTAGATCACAAAGAGTTGATGAATTATTAGTTACAATACTGGATCTACTGGGCGTATTCTTTCTTCAAAACATGCTGCAAATTCCTGACATTTAAGAACTGAGGCGTTGCCATTTTAACTGAAAGCCGGAGATGGGTTCAAAAGGAGTGTCAATTTTGTGAAGAATGTGGAGGACTTTGGGGTTGTGTTGTTTTCAAAAATGATCTTTGAGAAATGGGCTTGTATTTTTTTTACTGACAGCATTATTGTACATTTTCACATGGAACTTTTAAGATAACAAAGTGGACATTTAATTTACTTTTCCTCCTCTGTCTCTCAACCCGTTTCTTTTTAGCTGACAAATTCAGCAGTTTTCCAAGGTAATTTATGGGCTTTTTAATTCTTCGAGGAGCAACAGTGTCAAAAGAAGACCTCCGTTAATTATTGAAATCATGCATTAGATCCTCCACTGAGCAAGCGCTGGATGAAGAAAAAGTATTCTTTTGAGTCCTAGCATTTTCAGCTTTACAAAAACAGTCTCAATACACTATTCTGAGGCAGACAAAGTAGCATAAAAAAAAAATGATCAGAAACAGGACACTGGAGATTATATACATTTTTGATACACCTTGTAATAACCAAGTCTAATCTATTCCCATGGTTGTGGGTGGCCTTTAAATGTGTAGTGTAAGTGTTTTTTGTTTTTTATAAATTCTCAGTTTTGCATAGCTTTTGCACCAAGCCCACATGGTTTATTTTGCCCAAACCACACAGAAAATGCTTTTCAGTGGGAAGACAAATGCATGCGCATCACTAATTGACTGTGCGTGGTTATATGCTCTTAGGTGTCTGTTGAGTCAGCCTCATTTGAAGCCACTTCCTGTATGGATGCTCTGGATAAGTAGCTATTTACTGAATGACCAAAATATCAAATGATATAAATGCCTTATATAACAGGTACTCTGTTAGAAAGAGAGAAAAAACAGCCAAGTTGATCCTCAGACCCCAAGCTATTAGTCAAGGTATAATACAACCACACATCAACTTTTCATGGCTGTGGCTTATCACAAAATAAACACTATATGGAATCGAGGCATTTATATTGTGATGTAATTGAATTCTGACCTCAAGTATAGATATAGAGCTGCAATATGGCAGCGACCCGAGTAAGAGGTGGGATTGGATGCAATGGGGCCATCCAAAATCTGTCTTGTGGCAGAAAATAGAAAAGAGCATGTTTCTGCTGGTGTGTGTGATTGTGTCTGAGAGAGAACACCGGTGTACATATGTGTGTCCCTGGCTGCAGTGATTTCCCACCAGCCTCAAGGGGACAGCTATCTCCTCGACTTTTCTTTACCTCAAGCTAGTGGCAGACTCTCTACCCATCCAAATATGCAGCTGTGCCAGGTGAGAGTGGTAACCTCATTTAGCTAAATATTTTTATTATTTTTTCCCCCAGGAGCTTGTAAAAGGAGTTCAAAGGGAATTTATCTTGTCCTCTCCTCACGTCCCTCTCTCTCGATTGAATTCTTTCCACCCTTCCCTTTCTCTTTCTCTCTTTCTCTCCACATCTCAAGATTAATAATGCAGCATAACTGATCCCCCCCTTATTTTATCTTCACCAGATAGTGCTCAGCCAGCACAAGCTAATTTTAGAGGATGACACTGCTGAGTGCTTGCGATAAGGAGCTCACAATGAGCAGGACATTATTTTCTTTCTCTCTCAGGTTCCAGTCCTTCACAGGTGGAAATCACTGTAAACACAGCATGTCCCAGATCTTGTAGATCGCAGAAATTGCAGAGCATATTTTGCATTATAACTACATGTTTTGGAGCATGCATCTGGCATACATGTTACATTTATATACTGTCTTCTTGTTTAAAGGTGCAGATGTGACGGTACTGCGTCTTACAAAATTAAGGCTGTCTGCACATTTTCAGAACAAATACAGTGGTTTGCTTTTGAAAGAAAAGACTGTAATTATAGGCTGCAGTTGAAAGTGTTTGTTCCAAAATGAGAACGACAATAAAATGATAAAAAAATATGCCCCTTTTCTAGGGATAACAAGTGCCTTAAGAGACATATTTCAGCAATTAACAAAGAGGTTGAGTCGATAACAGCAGGGGGCCCCAGATCCTTGCTTGGCACAACAACCCAACTGTTTAGCATTCGTATTTGGTGCCCATGGCGCAAGTATTTATCATATGAAATGTATTATTAATTTCCAAGCCTTCAAAAATATTGACCTCAGTATTTGTCTAACCTAATCATGTTTATTTTATCTTGCCGATAGCGTGTAAATCATGCTAAATCAGCTTTAATTACACTGGAGTGGAGTATGTCTATAGAGGTAGTAGAGATTAGATTCAAGGACAGGATTATTTTATTGCTATCACTGAATTTTTGTTGCCTCCTGCTTTGTGTGTGTATTGCTATGCTGACATGTGGGCGTATGTGGGTGTGTGATCTTATCTGACGAAGGAGATAATTGGAATTTATAGGAGGTAATAGATAACATGGCTGTACATCCAGCCAAACTGACAACAGCAGGAGGAGCAATATATATCCTATCATGGCTGTTCATTTTCCACGAGTGGTTTAAAATGGGAAGTCAGTGGCTGGATGATACAGTGGAATCATGTCAACTGAGGCTGCTGCACATAGGATTTCAGTTAATGCTGGTAAACCACATGCACCAAGTGCAGGTGTTACCTGTTTGCAACCTGGTGATTTTACTGTATGCAGCAACGCATTGTCTTTTATAAAGTCTTCTAAGGACTCAGAGGACATTTTAGCAGCTGCTCTATCTTGCTTCTGTAACCTTCTTCCACACTCTCAGACAGGGTGCTGATTACAGAATAGAAAATGTTCAATTATTACAAGCAGCACTTTAGAATGCAGAGCCAAAATAAAAGAGAAGAGAGGAAGTATAAAGGCCCAGTCATATCAGTGTTTAAGATGCTAACATTTTTCTGTAAAATCAGTTCATTTTAATGGAACTGCTGTGATCAGTAGGTTCACTTGCAGTGGCAAATATATCATATAGTTTTCATATTATACATCTGTTGCACAAATTTGCACCACTGACCAATGGAAAAATTGTCTTGACCGTGCTGAATTTTGATGGAACCGAAAGATGGTGAGACCAAAATCGAGGGAGCTATCATAGCTTAGCAATTATGTTGCACCATCCACTTTTATTTAATTTTCAGACCAAAATGATGAAATAAACTGAGTTCCATTAGCGACCAAATTAACGAGCTAGCTCTGGGAGCTATTCCCCGTCTTCAGTAACTCTTTTTAAAATAAAATATACATCCCTACACAAAATACCCGGGGGAGTAAGAGAAAATAGAAAGAGAACCACTAATTCAAAACTATCCTACTTCAATACTAATGATTACTATAGCTGAATATGTACAATAGCAATATAAGTCAACCCTGTACACCATCTATGCAGTCCATGTATAGATGGTAGAATGTATAAAGTTATCACTGCAGTGCATTAATTTACACACACAGGCATTTTACTGTAACATAGACACTGGGCATGCTTGAAATCCAAGACACAAATCATAGGATTGTGATGTTTATAACTTTAGAAATATCTGCTGCCTCACCTTGGAAACACAGCTCCACTCATTTAGAGCTTCAGTCTCCTCTGTGCAGCCAGTTAGTGTTAGACTACATGTAACCAATCAGATAGTCTTGTAGGCAGGGCATTGAGCCACCACAGAGTATACACTATAGACTATAGACAGAGAGAAGCAGCTGCATCAGAGACAAAATAGCAAATTAAATAAAATTTAAATTAATTTATTTTATCACCGATCAGATTTAACATTTCACAGCGTGCTAGTATATTAGCCATTAGCTTGCCAGCTCACCAACTAACCCTGCAAGAAGTCCTTATATCATCTTCAGCGCACCTTTTTTATATAACTTACCTGTGTCACTTTCCGGTGTGAACAGGCCTTTAAGTGCATTGTGTAACTTTTAGGATTATCTACAGGCAGAAATGGAATATAATATTCATAGATATGTTTTCATTAGTGTGTTATCACCTGAAAACAATAATTTTTGTTACCTTAAATACGCCCTTTTTCACTACAAGAGAGCAGGTCCTCATATAGAGAGTCAGCCATGTTAAACTGCCAAGGATATTTCTACAGTAGCTCAGAATGGACAAATCAAGTACTGGCTCAAGATAGGGCCTTTTGTATTTTTCGCAGTAAGATTGCAAATTTCAATCTGTCCCCTATATGCTGCCAAATCCAACACACTGGCCCTTTAAGACATCAATTTATAGAACATATTTTAAAAATGTGTCTTTCATATATTACATAACACATGGTCATCATTCACAATCCTCATCATGCTTGAAATCCGAAAGGCAGGAAGAAGTTCTTCTTCATGGTGTGTTCACCATAAATATACATTTAAGGAGTGGAGACTCACGGCACCCTTTCAGAAACACGTGAATAAAAAATCTTTTTATTCTTTACACCATAAGATGTATTATTGCTTTAGTGTTAGAAGTAATAATCTCTGTCGCTGCGAAAGGTTAGAGGAATGTATGCAGAGATTCTTGTCGTATTCAAATGAATGCTTGACAAATGAGTTTCCCTTGAAGACATATGATACATTATTAGCATTTTATTATAACTAATGATGTGGGTGATCAGGATTATGTAGAGAAGATAAATCATTTCCCTTCCTTTCATTTCGAGAATGACAATGCTTTATGGCTCTTTGCTGGGCATTGGACCTGGGTCAGAGATTCTTTCTTTAGTCAATTTTAAGGGGATATTTTCAACTTGGGCCCTATTTTAACAGTTTTCGCAGACATGACAGTTGATTGTGTTGATAATGTCATCACTTCCTTCTCAGTGAAGATTCAGTGTAACTTTCTGCTGAAAGGGCCAGAGCAATTCCCAACAGCTATAACCAAAAGGTGATTAAAGCAAAACCAAATCCTGCCTATGTGTTTAATTACAACTAAAGTGGCAGGCAACTATGATTAAAATCATCTATCCCCCATCTATATTTCATTAATACTTTAGTGGTAACCATGGTAAAGGTCCCAGCTCCTTCATCTATATTGCATTCATACTGCAGTGGTAAGTCCCTCTCCCGACATTTATACTGCATTAATACCGCAATGATAGCAAAGGTAAAGGTCCCTCACAATGCATCTATCTTACATTAGTCTTGCAGGAGCCACTGCAACCTACTCTTTTAAAAATGTGATAAAGTGGAGTTGAAGACTTGCAGTATATTGCGACAGTGACCTCATATCTCAAACAACTGGGTGCTAAGCTATTCCTTTTGCCAACTGACAGCTGAAAAAGAGAGCACATTTGAATGTTTTTGACCGTTTCGTCTAAGGGCAGAGCAACACTATAAAAGTGGTGCTGTGGTGTGGAGTGAAAAATGGTTTGTATGACAGAGAGGGCCTTGGCCAGTTTTATAAGGCTGGCTTCGAGACAGACTTATAAACATATAATACTAGTGAGAGAGACAGTGTGAATACACAGACCACTCTATCATTCTTGGCTCTTGACAGGGTGCACAATCTAGACTGTCTTAAGGCTTTATCCTGGGAGTTGTCTATGCAGGACTAATGTCCTCCAAACTGTACTGAGAGACAGTTCAGGTTAAAAGTGTTGGCTGCAGAGGCACAGGGCAGCCTCTGTTCGGGGATTTCAATCTGCATTCGAGACTCTGCTTCCCTTCCTCACCCACTTCCTTCTGTCCTGCGGCCAAAAAAACACAGAGTAAGCACACAGGCTTGCTTAATTGAAAATGGGGGGGGGGGGGACTTAATTTGTTTAATTAGCATGTGTTGAAGTGTTTGTCACTTGGCATTCACAGATCAGTACGACACTTTTGCTGCTGCATCCTTGAATTATCTCAGTGTCCACCTTCTGCAAGAATTTCTTGATGATACAAAATACAAAAAAAATTAAACCACATCAATTATGGCAGTGAGCATGCATAATGTGTACTTGTGTGTATGTATCTAAGACTGTGAGCTATTGGCTTACAGCTAACATGGTGGAAAAATACTTGTTTTTGCAGCTTGGTTTTCACCTACTTAAATTCCAAGTACCACACTCTTGAGCCCTCCAAACCTGTTAACAACTCACTGTTTAATTTCAAATATCCACTGCCAATAAAAACAAAACAATTCTTTTTTTCTCATTTTACCTGCTTTGAAGTGGATATCCCACGCTGCTTTTCATGCAGGTGTTGCATTCACATTAATGCTGCTTGAATGACCACACGGACAGTTTGTTTCATGAATCCTGTCGTGATATTCACTCTGCTCTGTATGTTTGTCTCATAGTACGTTGCTCAAATGCACTGCAAGACCCCCACTGTGCCCCTTAGCAGCTGCACACTAATTACATGCCATGTTGCTTTAATGCATGACTAAAAAACAAATGCGTATTTACATGCATACATATCTTTTATGTTGCAGTATGAGGATCCTCCTCATTGTCCCTGTGCAGTGAGTACCCACTTGTGTGTTATTTATCTGCAGTCTGTGATGTTCATTTCATGTTTTTTTCTTGTTGATGTACCTGCTGAATACCTCATGAACTCGTCTGCTTCAGTGAAGGTTTCTCAACATTTCCAACATTATCTCCAGAGAACATGTGCGTATTCTTTGGATGGAAAAAAGCAGTAGTAAAAGCAATGTTTTTCCAAAGCAAAGATCAGGGCCCTGATTCCAAACATCTCATCCACCAGACATTGTGAATAGCAATTTTAAAACAGTATTAGAGCGGTTTAGGCAGGATTTTTTCCAATCACAAGCTCAGCATTAAGATTTCTTTACATTTATTTCGAGTGGTCAATGTTTTTTTCTTTCTCAACAGAAAGCAGCATCGAAGTCCAGTGATGGATGGAAAAGGTCATGCCAGCTCTCTTTTCAACACTGATAGACAGCCTGCTCTCCAGACCTCTGGAGTTGGTTGAACGGGGCTAAGCCTCAGAGCAGATCATGCCAACTCCTAAAATTCAGAGCCACACAGCAGTCAAAACAAAGGTGCCCTACACCTGAACTCAGACACATTTTTATTTATTTATTTTCTCAGAATACAGGGATTGTTATCTGATTTTTGCAAGACAGTGACTACTGTATATAAATCCATCTATACAGAAAAAAGAGAGGAAAGTTTCTGCCTTTACAATCCTGAGGATGTTAAATAAAATGCTGCCTTGGCTGAGAATTTAGATTGAGCTGAACAGGCTTTTGATTGAGAGATAAATTGAGAATGCTGACTGCTCATTTGTTCCACTAACTATGGGCTAATAATACCCTCAAGCCTTTCATTTTATCATATAAGGAGTACAGTCCAGACATACTCTATTTGAAAAGTAGAAAATAACTTTTGTTATGAATTGGTGCTATACAAATAAAACTGAATTGAAATTGAATTGAATTTGGTCATAAAGCATGTTACTGAAAAATATCGTTTGCAAGGAGGTCAAAAGAAGAAAAGATGAAAACGGTTTACAATGGCTGAGCTGGCTCAACAGTGTAGGCTTTATATCATCACCATCTTCCAATAATATTGGCCTTTTGACTGGATGAATACCAGTTGGTCTATGTTATCAGGGTCCAGATCAAGAGTTGGCATTAAAAGATTTTACGGTGCAGATTCATCAGCAATCCTATCACAACTCAATAAAGCATTATGTCTGACTGCTCCACAATCAAAAACTGCAGACAACGTGGTTTTCCAGGATTGATGTGGAAAACCATTGCTTGTGGGGTTAAAGAGTACCACCATTCCATCATGGTGACACCTAGGCACATAATCCACGTGGGACATTTTTATCGAGCACTGTCGATTAAAAGCCCACAAGCTCGTCAGGTCTCTGAAGTGCTGAGGTCAGTGGCGTATCCAGGACATTTTGACTGAGGTGGGCCGTGGCATAGTGAACATTATTGAACTTGGGTTAGGGGTTGCATGCTCCTTTACACCGTCTGCCACCTCCCTCTTAAACTCTAAGAGGAAAATTTAAATATTTGCATAATTGTTGAAACTTAATGTTATTTTTTAATCTTTTTAATTGACAGAGTATTTTTACTTTGTTGTTCTTGTTGTATTTATGTACATTGTGTTTTATGTGTGCTAAAGTTATGCATCACACTGCTGCATAACCAGTTGCCAAATACAGTTATTGATTGATTACTAGGTCCTCATAATGCTGTGTAAGATTAAAAGATAAAATGTATGTAAAACATAGTTTAAGCTATGTGGGCATATGCAGAATGTGAAGGAAGAGCCTCTCTTTCATCACTCTCACCGTCACCATCACCTATTGACATGCCCTGACATAGAGTGTATCCTCCCCTGAATGTGTTTGGTCACAAAGTGAAGTACTTGAAGTCATAAAAATAGCAACTATTTCATCCATAGGCTGAACATGGACACATTGGTTTCACATACAGTATTTTCTTTTATCTTTTTACGTTTTGTATTTAAATCTAAATAATATATTGTGCATTCCCTTGTGTGGTTTGCTCTGTATTAGCAAATTTAATATCATACACTTTGAGCAAAAGTAGACCATCCTTTTAAAATTAAGTAAAATATGAAAGTGCATGGCAACTTCAGGTAACTGCTCGTGGAGGACACATGTGGAAGTAACACAACTTGACACAACATGGAGGTGGATCTAGAGAAATATTCATGGGTTATGCATGGAGACTTTATGCTGACTTATTTGCAAACAATCACATATATCAGTGTTTGCTTGGGAAAGCCCCCAAATTAAGACTTTTTAACTCAAAAACATTACATTATGGCAAATTAGTGAAGCATTGAAAAGAAATATCTAATTATAAAATTAATAACTTAAGCCTATCACTTAGTCTGAAATGTGGCCATAACAGAACATTACATTATGTGTTAATTTCTGTATTTAACCACGTTGTTTTTAAAATTAATCTAAATTATGTGTTAAATTTCACAGCATTTAACACCAAACTGGGGTTGCAGCAGGGATAGTCAAGCCTTTTTTAGAGGGTGGCAGCTGCCACCCCTCTTGATCCAGCCCAGTATTGCAGTCAAAGCATTTACAGCATTTGAATGTAAATTGCTCTGCCTCTGCATATTTAAACATCCAATAAAAAATTTAAAATTTGAACATGAGCTCATTCATAATCTACTGTATACAAAATTAAAGTCGTTTATTATGTGCTTGTTCTTGTGTCACTATACTTGGATCTAGAGGCTGAAGTATGACTCTGTTTTGGAGGTACCACCTATGGCACCAGATCCCCGACTGTTAAAACACTGGTTTGAATAGGTAACTTCATAGCATGAACACGCACATCTGCAAGAAGCTTTTTGACACCCTCAGAATTCAACTCAGAAAACATAGCGTTCCATATTTCATACGTGAAGTATCCAGATAACAGCAAAACAATATACTAGCTGCTGGTTGGTTCACAGTAAGGGCAGCAAACTGTGCAGTTAAGCTGCTGCTGAGTTCTAGAAAAAGTTTTCACACTTTGACCATACCTTTCAGTCGATAGATGTCAGCTTTTGTCCATTTGTCGTCACCGTGACTGGAGTCCTGAGTCTGACAAGCAGCACATGAATGCATGTCTCATAGTCAAAAAGGTCAAAAAAGTATGTCCATATTTGATAGGTTAAGACACATTTTGCAATCAGATCACAAGGTTTGCTTGTGTCCAAACCAATGACAGCATATAATTAGTGGACAGAGCTTAAGGGTCTGTAAAGTGAAGTCAAATTGGAAGTGTCTTAAACCTGCATTCTTTTTAATGGCCAGCAGGGTACAGACCCATGGACTGCAAAAGAGAAGTCTGATAGTATTTAGTCTTTTGGGGAAATGACCCTACTTCTGACTTTATTTATTACCTCAGTAAACAGTTTCCTAAAAGGTTAATGGTCTCAGTTTGCAGTCTTACAAAATAGACTTGCAGTAAGTCACATTGCTCACTCCAATAAACCAACGTGACGATGACCCTAATTCCAAACTGGAGGCTTTAAAAGGTATGAAGTGACAAAAGGTTCACACTTGGTCCAAACAGGGGGCTTTGATTTTTTAAAATTTGATTTACAGTTTCTGTCACTGTCAGAAATGCGGGAGATGCTGCTGAAGACTTTTCACGTGATGGAGTCCCAGGAAGAGTCAACCAAGGTCAGTCACCAAGAGCTACTCATTGCATTGCATGTTTTTCACATTTTTAGAACTTTCTGTGTCAGATTGTATTGTACTAAACATGAGAAACTTTGCACGGCAGCAGTGGACTTCATTACAGCTCTGAAAATGCATGTAACAAAGCTCCTGGCTGTGTATATATATATATATATATAAAGGTTAGGACATGAATAGGGGGAAGAATGACAGTTGCATTCACTGCAACTTTCTGCTAGACCTAATATTGCACATAAATACGCAGATTCTAACTGGGTTTGCAGTTTCCATAAAAAAGGGTATGGTAAATACTTTGTAGGGAGAAAGCTCCACTAAAGGTCATGGTTTTATGGGGGTTTTCAATGAAAATGTTTTATGATTTCTCATCAAATGCAGACCACATCAAATTCAGACTACCGATCAAAGTATGACCTAGGTCACCTCAGAAGTTACAGAATTGTATGGATCCAGACCTGACATATACAGTAAGTTCCCAGTGTAACTGTACCAACTCAACACCAAAATAGCTTTTTACCTCTTTACGTTACCTGAAAAAAGTCATTTCTATTTCTGCTTATGACTTTCTGTTTTCCTGAGAGCTTATCGTATCCTGCTCTGATCCTGCTAGTCTTTAATTCTGGGATTGTACTTTTAGATGTTAATCTATGTCACTTTCAACATGTACTGGAGCTGTCAAAGATGACATGTTGATACTGTTAATCTAAAAGGGAAAACAGGTTAATAATCATGTTCTTCCTTTCATTTTACTAAGGTATTGTGCCTTTTGGGGCTTACTAGATACTGTTGGGACTGCAGATATCTACAATACCTACATGCAAAGATGCAAGCAATGCTGTCTAAGATGTAACAAAATGTCATCAATCAATATAAAGGTGAAGTTTTAAACTGTTGGTTTTCTGTTTTAAATGCTGTCTGACTTCTCTGACCTCACTGTAATTATTGCCTGCTATGTTACTGACTCATCAGACATGACCTTGAGTATTCTATCTATCCTGTTGTGTTTATGTGTGTGTTTGCTTACATACAAATGTACGATGTCAGAATAAACAGCAAGGTTTTTTTCTACCAAATGTATATACTAGCAGTCAGATTAGTTACATTGTCCCTCGTGCCAGAAGAAAAAAAACAAGAACAGTGAAAGAACAATATTAATTCTCCATAGAAAGCCCAGCGCAGTAATTAATCAGGTATAAATACATATATAATCCACAAAACTAAGGTAAAAAAACGAGGTAAAAAGAGTAAAATACATTACAATTAACTCAACAGTAATTCAACATCTACTATGATGTAACAGCATCAATCTGATGAACTGATGCTTAGCAGTTGGGAGTAAACTGATCACGGAAAAAACAAATCCTAATAAATCATGAATCAACAAATAACAATCAAAACAGCTATTACAAAAAAAGTACAGATAATGCTCCGACAAGTTGAAGAAAGATGGCTGTCAGTATTTACTTGCTAACAAATCTGACAAAATGGTGGATGTAACAATCTCAGTTATAATACACCAGATTTTCATGAAATCCAGTCCAATTTTTGATTTCATTAATAGTCAGCATTTTTTTTGCAATAGCCACTGACTGAAGACCTGCCAGGTTCAGACTGCCTTTGTAAACAAAAGGGATTCCCAGGAACCAATACATGCATGTACTCCAGTGCAGTTGTATCAGATTAATGATAGCCTCAATGTTCTGTTTGCTTTTTAACACTCATTTGTATTAAGCTACTGCTAATGCAAACGGAACATTCTGCCTAAGTAACCTATTTATGTGTTTTTTTAACTGATTTGAAGATTCTTTTATAGGTCAACATATCACTAAATGGTTTTGCTCCCACTAGATCCCTCAGATCCTCTGGTCTGTTATAAATTGTGCTTTATAAATAAAGTTTGATTGATAGATTGAACTGTGGCAATACAGGTTGCTAACAACAGAATGAAAACTGAAACTAACAAGCATCCCTTCATGTAGAGAATCTGTTATGGAGTTAGAATCATGCCAAAACCTCACAAACACACAAAACTTGTTTTACTCATGCCCATGATTCACAAACAAACTGAAGGCATTTGTGTGTGAATTCACAAGGCGGAAAATTAGTGCCAAAAAGTCACGGTGACAGTTTTTCGTACTTGAAGGATTTTTTTTTGTACTTGAAGGATTTTTTTTTTGTACTTGAAATTTTTATTGTACTTGGGAGGATATTTTTTTGTAGAAGAAATATGTTTCATTGTATGTGTAAAACATACTGTATTTGTTTCTGAAGCATGATGTATTTGTTTTGATAGGTCGTTTCTTATTTGCAAAACAAAATGCATTAGTTTGTTGAATGATGTTTTGTATTTTGCAAACCACACCGAGTTTGTTTGTGAATTTGGGCGTGACGTTAAACAAGTTTTTGTGTGTGTGGAGTTTTGCATGATTCTAACTCCATAATCTATACGTGGCATATAAGAATGAACAAGGACATACACTGAGAAATCCCTTTTATTAATTATTATCTTTAATTAGAGAAAGGTACTTTCCAGATCATGAAGGTCTCCCAGGTTCTACTAATTAAGCCTGATGAGTGTGTGTGTGTGTGTGTGTGTGTGTGACATGATAAGTGTGTGTGGTATTTCTTTAAATAAATGGCTGTATGTCCTGGAGAAAAACATGATAATCTGAAGACTCTGCAGTGTGTGTTTGTGTGCTTGTGTTCCATCTCAACAGGTCGGTCTAGTAATTAGCCTTACGAAGTCAACAATCCATCTGTGAGGCAATACAACCTCAATTGGTTTCTGGTCTGAAGCACCTTGTGTCAAGAAATTGTTTGAATTGACTGACATCTTTGATCTGCCTTATTATCAGTCACTTGTTCCAGGATAAACTGCATTGGAAGAAAATAAAATCACCTCAATTTACTGTTAGAATTTTGCACTTGTTTTAAGGGAAATAAAATGTGTAAGGATCATTACTGGATGAAATGACTTGTTAAGATGGATATTGTTTGCAATGAGGTGCTGCCAGGGCCATCACCTATAATGTAATAGGGAACAGTGTTGTGATGGACTGCAACAAGGGCAGCTACTGACGTTCACCTTGAGATAGAGGTCACACTCCTACCTCATAATCCATAAAGGAGCCATAATAGCCTCTCCCTCTGCCAGACACGACCCCTTTTTACACCAAAGTAGAACAACACTGTTTGTCAGTACAGAACTTTTATACTTTCACAACCTAATTGAACACATACTGGCACACAGGACAACACAGACGCGTGAGCATCATGCAATGAAGATAGGCATGCAAATACACATTTGAGATGTAAATTATTTTATGACCTAGCTAACATTAGCCTTAGGCTTAAACATGATATTGTGTTATAGTAGAACAGGGAGTGGCTGATTGATTAGAATAAGAAGGGGAGACAATTAGAAAAAAAGAAAAATTCAGTTCAGTGCTGTTTTTTGGAGCAACCATCCTGGAAGCAACTATCAAATTAATAGATTAATAATAGAGATGAACACAGGAACACACTCTCATTCAGTCTCTCTCATTTTTAGATCTATACAGAGCAGTCCTTAGTTTACATCATTTTCATGTTTCATCAAATTATTACAGCAGAATGCAATAAATAGTGTATGTGTAATTAATGCATATGCTATTTATTGTGGCTCCAGATAAAAATGTAATCAAATTCCCTTTTTACTTTTCTATACCACACTGCAAAGCAACACAGGTGGCCCCTAGTGTAAGCTCGTCCTTGTGAGAGCCATAATAAATACATATATATGTTTTATGAGAGTAGGGTTTCAAGAATATTACAAGAATAACACACATCCTCATACTTCTACAAGGAGGTATTTATTGACAGAAATATTTCATTTGCATTTTATTTGGGTATTTATATACTAATGCTTTATTGAATATTTCTGAAAATATTGCTCAGCTTGTTACACCACTGATGCGCTTTGAACTGAGAATTGAGAGAATGAGAGACAGAGATAGAAAAAGAGTGACACAGACAGATTTGTTGACAGGTAATGTTGTTTTGCTCCTCTCTGAGAGGGTTCAGGTCCTTGACAGAAGTAATTATGGCTGCCTCTTAGCTGCTAGTAAAAAACACTGTCATCCTGTTGAAGCACAGCCTGAAAACGGATTCACTTTGATTCAGAGTAGAGTTTTATTTCATATTCTGCAGTATGAGGTTCATAAAACTGTTTGCATGTAAAAACTCAAAAGGAAATTTATTAGGGTATTTGTTAAGTTGGAGAGTTAATTTCCCCCAAAAAATATGATGTAGAAAAAGTCATTATTGAAATTTAAATGAATGATTGCTATAATAAAGACAATTCAGTCTGCAATAAAACTATTACTACTGTTAACCAAGTGACCGACAGACTCTCCTTGAAAGTTACTTTTTTTTCTCCCCCCCCCCCCCCACTTTGCAAGAGCTGGTGTCTTATTTTCAGAATGGTGGATGTATCAAATTCTTCTAAATGCACTCAATTTTTTTGCTGTCAATCATTCTCTGAGAGCAGGTGTCATGTTTCTCAAACTTTTTGAGCTACAGGCTTTTACAGGCTTTAAGGAAATTTTCTTAATTTATGACCTCTAAAATGTCCCATTGCCTGCAGCTATTCTGTGACCGTTAATGAATTGTAATGTTGTTTTTCTATCTTTTATGAGTTCTGCTCGCTCTGCTAAAATCTATAGCCAGGCCCATACATAGCTGTGATGGACACTACATGTCTGACAAAGAGCTACTAGAGACAGAGAGCGAGAAAGAAAAAGAGTTGGCAAATTGGCTACAAGGTGAAGGCAGCTACATGCCTCTAGCCAGCAGCTGTCAAAACATCTCACGGCCCGATTCTAAATGAACTCCCACACTCCGCCCACCTCCTCCACCCACCTCCGTCTTCCTCGCCCTCCCTCTTCCCACTCCCCATCTCCTCTCTTTCAGAAAATGGGCACTGAGAATCCATTCTGCCCCACAAATCAAATCATATTATATTGTCATTTTCCATCTCCACTTTGTCTCTCCCTCCCTCTACGTCCTCCTCACTCTATCATTTTCCCCTTTTTCCTTCCTTTGCTTGACTGTCCCTTTCTCTCTCTCTCTCTGGCGGATAATGATAAGGTCTGATTTGTCACAGTTGAGTTTGTGAGGTAGTTGGACTGCATCCAGGATTTGGATGTCGGTGAGGGCAGTTGGGAGAGAGTGGAGTAAGGTGGCCGGGGTGATGGATTTGGGTAGAGATATAAAGCTGGACGTCATCGGCATAACAGTGGAAGTGGAGACCATGGTGGCGAATGATGTTGCCAATGGGGAGCAGGTAAATGTATGAATGAGGAGAGGACCAAGCACCGAACCCTGGGGGACGCCCTGGGACAGGGAACAATGGAG
>NW_023339785.1:7255263-7269016 GCF_004916995.1 Morone saxatilis
AGGAGGTGCAGTTGTTGATATGGATGAATTGTTGTCGGTCTGTGAGGTAAGATTTGAGCCAGGAGAGTGCATAGAGAGGTAGGTAGGTTGAGTGTGGGTCAGAACAGGAGTCAGGTACCCCTTTCACTATATATATATATATAATAATAATAATAATTTTGCTGTACAGTCTATGTGGTAAACTTGTATTTCGAGCTGTATATGAACTGAAAGGACAGAATGAGAACTGTAGATACATACATAGTCATAGTCAGGATTGAGTCATGCTACATTTTTATTGACCTCCTTTGAAACAGACATTTCTGCATTTATTAAAACTTGGAGCACATGACTTGAAAACCAAACCAGGTAATAAAGCCAACCCCTCTGTGTCCCATTCCAGTTACTGAACACCCATTTGAGCACCTGATTGTTGACTGTGTAGGTCCTTTGTCACGCTTTAAAGCTGGTAGCAACTTATAGTTACAGTGATGTGTCTGGTTATGCGCTATCCAGCTACATATCCAGTCTGAAACATCACCAAGTCACTTGTGAAAGCTCGGACACTATCTATGTCAGTTTTGGGTTTATTCAGTCTGATCGGAGATCTAACTTCTGTTCAAAGTTGTTTGCAGAAGTGTTAAAGCAGTTAAATATCAAACATTCCCAGTTGAGCACCCACAATGCTTGGAGCCAGGGAGCTCTGGAAAGGTTTTATCAAACCTTGAAGTCCTTTCTCGGTGCATATTGCACTGAGTTGGACCGTAACTGGGAGGAGGGTTACCATGGCTGATGTTAGCTGCCAGGGAGATCTCCCAGGAGAGTTTGGGCTTTAGTCCTAATGACCTGGTC
The DNA here is from genome assembly GCF_004916995.1 of Morone saxatilis. Classification (NCBI taxonomy): domain Eukaryota; kingdom Metazoa; phylum Chordata; class Actinopteri; family Moronidae; genus Morone; species Morone saxatilis. The sequence goes on from NW_023339785.1 coordinate 7,256,095, forward strand.
TTTGGTCACACTGTTCAAGGCCCTTTAGCCTCCCTACACAGTGACTGGCAAACTGAAGAGGCCCCAAAAAATGTAGCATGTAAAAGGTATCAAAGAGCAGCTGAGAAAATCTACAGTCGGCTAAAAATAAAAATAAAAGTCTCCATGATAGAAAATGCCATGAATGTAATCCTGATGATTTGTGGCACTCCTTTAGTTGGATACTTTTTAGTCTAAGTTATCTGGACCTTTATACACTGGCCCAAATAGTGTCACCTCAACTATTTAATCTCTATGCCTGACCGGAAGAAGTTTGTGCAGTTGTGTCACATTAATTTGTTAAAACCCTATTTTGTTCCCTCTCCTATGCCAGGTCCTGGGTAATTGCTTTCATCTGTTACTACAGCATTACTAGTGGATTAGCCCCACCTCTTGATCTGGCAACAGATTGGAGGAAGAGTTGAATACACCAGATGATTGGATTTTGAGAGGGCATCTAAAAACTAAACTAACTAACTAAAGTGATCAAGCCTGATTCTATCCCAGGTTCCTCAAGTTTGTCATTATGTTCCACCTACTTAAAGGGGACTGGCAGGTTCCTTTATTCTCAAGAGCTAGGGAGATTGCTGACTTCATGTGCTGATGTCCCGGGCTATGACTGTTAAAGTTAACTTGTGTTTTTTCTCCCTGCAGTATCTGTTTCTTTTCTGCTCTGGCCTTCTTAAAATGATTGCTAGGTACCAAGGTTTGCTAAGGGGGTGGCCTCGATGCTCGAGACAGGAGATTGCCTGCAGGTTGTATAGACACTGACAGGTTAACATTAATATACCAGAGTGTATTTTATTAAGAGCAAGATTAAAAATGTGTATTCATTATTTGGGGTATTGAAAGGTTAGTTAATTGCTGTGATTGAAGTTTGGGATTTCCTAGTGAGAACCCCCATCTTAAGGGAAAGGGTGTGACAATCCCTACCACTGTGTTTGTCTATTTACCTGGCTCTGCTGCCTGTTGCACATACTGGGGGTTGGCTGAGAGGAGCTGCTTGCACCTGGGCAAGGCTTCCAAAAAGGCATGAAGAACTGTCCCCTGGGAATCTCACTCTCTCTCAGCCTGGTCTACTCCATCAACCTCAAATATTCTTCATTTCCAACTAGCTGTTTTTCATGAAAAAGAAAAGGAAGTCACAAAATAGATACTTTTAGGGGCTGATTGAGGTATTCAACATTTTTTCTGGGACAGAAAGGGTTTTTTAACTTTTTAATGAATGCAATTCCCTTTCCTTGTTTATGCTGGAATTGTGAGGTATATATAGTACTTAAAATGGAAATTTGACCTCTGTTGAATGATTTTGGGATTATAAAGATTGCTTTCTGTTGCTTTGGGATATTTGAAATCCTTCTTTGCATTAAAGGGTTTTTGCAATTCATTTGGTGTCAAACGAGCAGCTTTACGTCAGCTGCATCAATGCAACCAATAATATAATTTCTATATGCAAATATCCTCAGTGGAGTTTTTATTTCTTTTGCGATGACCAGTCCAGTCTTCACTCTGCACACAGAAGAAGCACATACAGGTAAAAAAGAATGACATAAAAATGTATCTCTCAAATACCAAACCTATGCTGGTGTTGATGAATGATGATATAACTATTAGTCAAAATAATTCTCCAAACAAGCTATCTTGCCCACTAGCTGACTGTCACTTTGCAAACTGGCTAGCTAGATTGCACACAGGATAATATAAATTCATACAGTTTAACAAGTTTTTCGTCTCAAACCTTGCCTTTGCGGGTCAGTTTGTATGCTGGCAAAAAAGGATTAAAAAAAAACTCAAACTATTTACACATAAAAAGAATCAGAGAAAATATTATTCTTTACTGTGTATGTTTTATGGAGTCAACTATTTATTATCCAAAACTATTTAGAGTTGAACTAGTTTAGAGCGAGAGTGTAACTGTAACTATAGACACTCGCTACAATTGAACTGTCTGCACAAGGCACAAGAGGAGAGGAAGAGACCCGGCATTGATGTCAGAAGAGCAGTGCACTGTGATTACTCAGATTACATGCCTTTTCCCTGATGGTCTGACAAAGTTAAAACATTTGTTTCAAGTTGCTTGGCTACGATCTGAAAAGTCACTCAATCTAGCAAGAATGTTGGCAACAATGGTCAAGTTTGCCATTGGTTAACAACACAAATTCACATATCAAAGTTCACCAGAGTTGAACACAACACGAAAAATATACACATTTACTTCCCTGTGAGTTAATCTGCTGATCACTGCAGTTAAGTTGAACTGATTTCTTTGAGAATTTGTGTTGTTTTATAAGTGTGTGACTGACCTCAGAAGTAGTTTAGATGTGCTTGATTGGTGCTTTTTTCCATTAACTGATAAATCACTAAAATGTAGCCCACTTGAGTGAGGTCAAAAGTGCAATCAACTTGAAACAACCCATACAATACTAACATATCACCTAGCTTTTTAGCCATGAAAGATTAAGTGTTTTTTCACCTTTTAAGCCAGCTAAATTATTTTATCTCCTTGACAGTAATACACAGTGTAAGAATATTCTATATATCTGTTAAATACAAAGAATTTCAATTACCTTTTGAAACATTTTATGTTGCATCCTTGTAGCAGATGGGTCAGCATTCTAGCCTTTCAGCAGACCTGTGCTGACCTGAATAAGCTAAGAGAACAGGGTGACTGACTTTACCAACGTCACACCATTCTTCAGCAACCTTCACCCTTCACCCCTCCCCTTCCCCCATAAGCAATCAATAAATATGCTATTTCAAGTCATGATGGGAAAATCAATCTGAGAGTTTTCACCACCTCGCTCAAGCCTTCTCTCTCTTCCTTTCCCGCTATGTTTCTCTCTGTGCCTCCAAGGACCAGTTGTGAAAGTGGAAAGTATTTTCAAGGACTGCTCTGGATGCGATTGAATGGGGAGATTAATGAAGCTTGACAAACATAAGGAATGTGTTGCACAGGAGACCAATGGATGCTGTTTGACTTTTATTTCTGACAAATTTCACTCACCGCAAAAGAAGCTTGAAGATTGACCATGATTAATTGATCACCATGGCTTTACAAGAAGAAAATAAAAAAACACCATTTGAATTTGTGGTTGTTGCATACAAAATAAAAGAAGACCTAGCCTAAGCATTTTTGACAGTAATGGAGAATGAATTAGCTTTTTATTATTTACTGATGGGCTTTCTGACGGTTTTAGCCAGCTCTTGGTTATTTGCTTCATGGTTGAATATTCTGTATAGGTACTTGTCTGTTTCCCGTGTCAGCTCTATGAGTGATTTCCCCAGAATAATATCTATTAAGTTGCATGTTTTTTTCCAAATAAAAAATATCCATGATATTTCTTGTGACTGAATGCCAGATTGATTTCAAAACTGGGCAGAAAAATTAAATATGTGAATGGTTTGCAATTGTCTCACCACATTTTCTCCAACAGTCCGCTCTCACCAATTGATTCATTTTTCAAAGAATATTTAGGGGTAATAGAAAATCTTGTGTGTCATTTCCATGCAAATTCCCTCCAATATTTAGAATTTGTTGTTTTGGTAATTTCTGTGCATGCTTGCTTCCACTCTTCTTTATTCCACTGGTCTCCTAATTCTGAAATCCACTGCTGAATGCTATTGTTTGTGTCCGAGTTGATCTTAAGAGTTTTATATAGTGTTTTCGATTGCCTTGATATGATTATTAAGCAGAAAGTTAATTATGCATGCATTGTGCATGTCTTCATTAGTTTGATTTTTGACAAGTAGGTCCTTATTTGCAAATATCAAATATTTAGTGGCTAATGACTAAAATTAGTTTCTGGTATTGTTAGTCAGAATGTGTGAATATGTTTTTAACCCTTTTAATGCCCATACCTGTTGTATATTATCTGTTTTTTTGTTTGAAATTGGGGGTCCGGTGCCATTTCTTGGAAGTAAACCAAGTCATTTTTATTTTGTGAATATTTTCCCAATTGTTTTGTTTTTTAATGTTGTCTACCCATCTATTTAGTCCCTTAACTTGTGAGTAATCCTTTTTGTCTATATATCATGTTTTTAGTGTTTTTTTTTTCAATTATTAGCCATTTTGCTTCTTTAACCATATGATTATTGTATTTATTTGTGTTGCATGAAAATAGCTCTGCAGGTTAGGAACGGCTAAACAGTATTTCGATTTGGTAAATGTATTGAATTTTTTTTTTTTATTCCATTAAAAGGTGGTTATTAATTAATTCCACTGTTTAAATTCCCTATAGTAATACAAATTGGTAATGTCTGAAACAGGAAAAATAATCTGTGGCAGGATCATCATTTTAATTGTATCTACTCAGCAAAAGATGGAGTCGGGTATCATTTTCCACTTATTTAGGTCATGTTTAATTTAGTCTTCTAGAGGTTGGTAATCGATTTCATAATTTTTTTTCAGGTCTTTGTGGATGACAATTCCCAGATACTTTATTTTGTTCTAGTTTCATTTTAATTTAAAGTTATTCTTAGCTGCCTGCATTACCTGGTTGCCAATGGTTACTGATTTACATTTTGTTTCATTTAATCCGTATCCTGACAATTCACTGTATTCTTTTATGGTTTCCTTTAAAGCTGGTAGTGAGTTTCAGCAGATGTTATATACATAATGACATCGTCAGCATACAGTGCCAATTTACGGTCATGTGGTCCAATTTTTACTCCCGTAAAGTATTTGTCTCACTACTTCAGCCAGAGGTTCCATGCATATGGTGAAGATCAACTCAGACAGTGGATCTCCCTGTCTGTCTACCTTGTGTATTTTTAAACATCTTGATAGAGTACCATTGACCTTAACTTGTGCTACAAGACTTTTGTACATTGATTGTAACCATAAAATAAATTTGAGGTGAAAAACAAAAGCTGTGTTAATTGTGAACTTTTAAAAAAAAAATCTTGGACAATGTTCAGTTGTATTTAAAGTAAGCCTTATGTCGTCAGCTAGGTATCTCTTAGAGACAAAACCACACTGATCCTCATTTATTATATTTTGCATTATTTCTTTTAGTCGTTCTGTTACTATTAATATATTGATTAATATTTTGTTATCTGTGTTTAATTGTGACATTGGCCTGTATGATGAACACTCAGTTAAATCTTTCCCTCCTTAGGGATGACATCGATAACTGACGAGTTCCAGGTTGGTGCCCAAATTCCAGAATCTGATGCAAAATTATAAACTTGTAATATTGGAGTCAAGTAGAACATCAAACTCATTTCCCTGGAGTCTTGCCTTTTTAAAGTTTATTTATGTGTCTAGATATGTTGTCTAGACACGTTAACATTTTGTGTGTCCATTCTTCCCATTTCATCATTATATAAATTCTCATAAAATAGAAATTGTTTCTTGTTTCAAATGAGTTTCTTGGAGGAATAATAATATGTCTCCCTTTTCTTTTTTTATTTGCTGCAATACTTTTTTCCTTTAATCCAGTTATTGAGGGCATTGAAATGTAATGATATAATATTTAAGTCACTCATCAAATAGATATATTAAGTTGTCTTAGACATGTGCCTGATCTTAGGAGTTTACTGTATCATTTAATGATCCTATTTGTTCTGTTATATGTACTGCTTTGAGGAGGATGTGTAGGAAACATAAAGAGGGGTGAAAACAAACAAGCCCAAAATAAGTGAAATATAAAACGAAGAGAGACTTCTTGTTTTGCTACCTTGGTGCTTGGGTAGCTTACTTTACTTGATCATGCATTCCCAATAGCATGATTACATGTGTGTTCTGTCAAAAAGAGTGAACGCCTTATCATTCGCTAAATTAAATTTGGCAACCTGTTTCAATTATTCCTATAAACTCCTAGCCCTCCTTTCTTTCATAACTTAGGTTTTTATTAATCTGTTGTGTTTATTTAATTTATGCAAGCATGTTGGATAGGGTATAAAGAGAGAAGAAGGAATATACATTATATGTCAAAGAAATTAGATTAATCTTTCCTTATTTGTTACTGTGGTCAATTCCAACCAAAGGGGGGGTGTATATATATATATTTTTTTTTTTTCTTTCCTCGAAACCTGCTTTCACCCTCCCTCTTCCTATAAACTCCTAATCCTCTTAGTTTTCACTTAGTCTAAATGTATTAATTTAACTATATGCAGGGTTTAGCATGTTGGAAAGGATATAAGGAAAGGAGAGAAAATATACAGGCATTTGTTAAAGAAATTAGGTTATTTTTCCATCGTATTTGTTGTGGTCAATTCCAACCAAAGAAGGAAAAAAAACAGTAGAAAGAGAGAGAGAAAATAAAATAAAGAATAAAATGGAAACTTCCTATTAGGCTTACACTCTAACCTCACTCATATCCCCATTCACCTCACTCCCATACCCACATGTTCTGCAGGCTATATGCACACCAGAGAGAGAGGAAATGCAAGAGAGAGATAATACGTTTCACATGGTTGTATAAATAATAAGAACTTGAGCTTAACTTTCATACTACCATTTCTGAGGAACGTCACTCACATGTTACTAGTTCATGTTTTCCATTCGCCTCCCTTAGGTGGTTAGTGTCTGTAACCTGTATCCAGCTTTATTTCTGCTTCTGTGTCCCACTCGGCCGTGGCGCTTGCAGGGTCATCCCGTTGACCCTCATATGGCTTGGATACGCCTCTTACACATAACATTACCCTTCCAAGGCTCTGGATGCCCTCTTTGGGCTGTTGTAAATTGTTGATGTCCCATCTTTATTATAAACTTTGGGTTTCCCAGAAGTGATGACATATGATCTGATGTTTTCCTTCCTAAGTTGGTCCCTGATTGACCTGTACTTGCCTCTCCTCTGTTTTACTTTCATAGTAAAATCATGGTGGAAGTATATATATAAATCGACTCGGCTATAGAAGGACACTGCATTCAGCCTGTCCAAACTATTTAATCATTTTCAAAACCATGTCTGTTATTTATTTATCAGTATGCAATAAATGAACACAAAATGAGCAGTCGCTTAATGTAATGCTTTTTGTACAGAACTTTGACATTGTTTTGACTATACATTGACATTTACTAATAATGAGGATAAGTGTTTAAAATTTAGGTTATATTTAAAAGTTTATGACATTACTGTATTGTATTATTTTAGAGACAATGACCAGCTATGGAACCATCAAGGGAGAGCTGAAATTATATTTAAATAAATTAATTATTTACAGTATTAGATATATGACTTCACCATGACTGTGCCCTTAGACTGATCACATCCCTACATTATTAAGAAATATCCTGATGGGTGGGACTTGCATATAACTGGGAGGACAAACTAATGAGGGCTCTTGGAGAAAAGTCCTCATGTCTAAAACAGCAAGAAGCCAGTGACTCTATATAATAATATTACCTGGATGACTGAGAATATTCATAAACCCATGAATCTAATAGAAATATCGTTTACTGGTATTTAATGAATGACCGGGAGTAGCGTTCAGTAGTGTTCAGGTCTGTCCTTGTACTTTAAAACTTTTAGTACTTACTTACTTTTAAAATCTTTAGTCTTTAAAATGCAGATACAGACAAACAAATTAATGGGGAATCTGAATAACTGAGTGGAGAAAGGTAAGGAATGGGAATGCTTCCACACAGGGCACGAGGGGTCACTGGATGGGTTATTGAATGTGAAATTATTGATGTGAATCATCTTTACGCCTTTGTCTCCAGATCTCAACTTAGTTAAACACCCCCTATGGAAGATTTTTGTTACGTGTTAGACAGCGCTCTCCCCCACTATCATCAAATGACCAAATGAGGGAATATTATTTGCAAGAATACTGTTCATCCCTCCAGTAGAGACTTGGAGAATCTGATGCCAAGGGACACTGAAGCTGTTAAGCTGGCCCAACAACTGGCTAAGAGAATTTTTGTTCTTTCCTTAAAAGCATTTTCCTATTAAAATGTCTATCAACAATAGACCTTTGTCATACATTTTTTTTGAGCTGTGGTCTAACATTATTATATGCCCTTTGTGCATGCATCAGTATTGTGGCCGTCTGCCAAAAGCTGTTATTTGTGACTTTTAATTCAGTTTTAAGCGACATTTTTGCGATTGTTTTAAGATCTCTGTCATTTTTAATTATTATATATTTTAACTGGATGAAGGAGTTTAGTCATCAGAGATCTTAAGTTATGAAAGGAACAAGCTGAGCAACATTAGCAGCATCTTAGCTCGCAGCCCCTCAGGGAACAGGTTCGGAGAAACTGTTTTTTAAGGTCAAACTGCTTTATTCTGTGTTTTTATTGGTAAAAGCCTTCTGAAGGATGAACACTAAAAGAATCCTAACCGGGAGAAGCTGACTGCAATGACGGCAATGTTGGTGAAGACAACAACTCTCACAATCCCACACCACGTTTGTTCTTGTTTTCATGTGAGAGACCCCCTAAATCAAAATTTGCTTTTTGGTTACATCACACTACTAATCTGCATGGCCATGCATATTGCAGTCAGCCTTTCTGTGATTAGGACTACCTTACAACATTATAAAAAAGCACTACTATAGAAAAAAAACTCTATTACCAACATAGACCTTAATCAGGAGCATTAACATTTTCACCACACAAATTTATGTCTGTGTCAAGCCCATGAATTCACTTTAATGCCTAAACTAAATCACTTAGCAGCCAAGTAATACACTGTACAACTAAATTATTCACAGTCAAATAATAGATTACATCACAACATAGTTTCAGCCTTATGGCAATCACCTCTATTCAGAATAATGGGTACAAAAGGTTGCAATCTGCAGTATCATTTTATTATATTTGTATAATTTCTCACTAAGTACAATAAAGACACTGCAAAATTATCAAAATAATGGTTGATTATTAGTTAATATATATATAGATAGTTTTCACATTTACTTGCAACCATGGTATAAAATACATTTTTAAATACATGCAGGGGACATTTCTATCTACTCTGAATGCTTGGAGTACCTAATTTAGTGTCTGAGGGATGATTCAGCACTGGCACAGCTATTAGAGTCTAAACACTGAGTCAACAAATAGACTGGTCAATTTTACAAGAAAGAATACTGCACATTCATTTGAAGATATCACATTGAACGCTGGTAAATTAGTTTGGGCATTTTTAACTATTTCCAAATATTGTATAGATATTAAAAACAATGTATTTATTGAATTCGGTATTCTTACTTTTTTCACATCCAAGAGACTTTGTTTCCCACATTCTGGTGACAAAATAATAAGTACACAACAACTTTCTTATTTTACTTTGAATTCTCAGAAAATAATACAAAATAATTGTTCCCTCTTGGGTAAACTTGCATTAATCTTTGGCATTAATAATATCAGTTTTCACAATTTTTATTTTTTTTTAGGGAGTCTTTGCACCCTACTGCCCTCTGAGGAAGAGGAGGTGCGAGAGCTCTCTTCCACTTCACATGCATGCCAGGAAACAACATGGTGTAGCTGTACTGTTGTCCAAGTGGAAACAGTAGACTTACGTAGAGTTGTCAAGGCTTCTGACCAAAAAACATGGCACGGATGTGCACTAGACAGCAGCCATTTCTCAGCAGAGTGTGTTCATTATAATCAACTGAAGAAAGTCAGAGCCTGCACTGTAAGAAATGATTTTGTGGTCATGTAGATTTGAATTAATGTATTAGGTAATAAAAATGTTTGGAATAAAATCCACCCATTGTAGTTAAATAAAACATAAGCATTATATGTATCTAATCCCAAATAGAGAGAATATTGAGTGAATTCAAATTAATGTAATCAGGCAAATTTGAATTGAAAAGCACTTCCTGTCAAAGTGCGCCTTTTTTTAAATGCAGCAGGCTATCATCTAGCCACAAGACATTTGAAGAGAGTACAGACAGTGAAAGTTCGTCTTCTTCCACATTGCTCATCTTGCAAAATTTAACTGGTTGACTAAGGTAAGAAAACTTCTTTTGTTATCACTGGGCTAGTAAGAAGAACGCATGTAGTGGTATATTACAATATAAAATGAGCTATCACAGAAAAAGAGAGCACAGCAGCAACACAAAGTTGGCTTCTGTTGGCAAGGCTTTATATTAATGTAGTAGAGCTCGTCTTCCTGGGCAGGTAACGTAACTTCTCTCTGTTGTTTCGCTGTTTTGTTGCAACTTGCAAATGTGAAGGTAACTTACCATAAACACACGATGAATCAGTCTGTTAACAGTTGTTATGTTTTAGAGCCGCAATTTTATTTATTTTCATGCATAAATCTGTTAATTTTAGTGTGGTAATGTCCGTCCACAGCGGTTAGCACTTAACGCAACGTTAGCAGGAGGGGAGGAAGCTTAACAAGGCACAAACGTTCTCATTTTACAGCTAAACCGTACGCTAAAAGTTTCTGAAAACATTTTAGTAACAGAATACTATTTTATATCTGATTAGCGGTGTTTAGTTTGATAGTTGGAGTTTCGTGAGCCGGCCGCCGAACTCAACTAGAGGGATGAACACTATTCTTCCACAAGACACTGTACATAGAGAGGGATATAATAGTAGAACAGTATAAATCCCTCATTACAATGGAAGAACATTTGTAGACTACAAAAACATCAAAATAGAGAAGAAAACAAAACAAAGAACAATTTGAGACTAAGGCCTGCGAGAAAATAAAATCTAATAAAATAGATTTATAAGCTATGAAAACAATAATGAATGTATTGTCTAGTAATGTGATATGCTTGCAACTAACAATTACATGTTGCAGGACACTGAGAACTTGGAGGAACTTGAACAGCTCATAATGGCCATTACTGTGACCCCAAAGCCTGGAGCTTCGACAAGCAACAGCCCAAAGAACATTGGAATCGTCATAGAGGTTCATCACAGGACTTGGAGATATTGCAAGGGCTTGCTCTGTCCTCGTTGGCTTGACCTACGCAAATCTCGATTATCCCAGACAGCTTATCAAAAGTACACCTTTGAGGTATTCCAAAAACTTTTCTTGGAATTGGATGATTCAGAGCTGTCAAACAAAGTCCAGTCCCTCAAGAGCAAACTTCTGGCTTTAAAATGAGACTGTAGTTGCAGTACAAACTTTTGTGCTACACAATGTCCAGCTTCTACAGAGCTTGAGAATTGCACATTTGAAAGTGCTATGTTTGTAAGTTAGCACTGATTTTTCCCACGAATGTCATGACATTTCAACTGTTGTAAGTTCAAAGTACAAATGTATTTTACTCTGTACAAATTGCACTTTTATGATTTATGTTTTGGCACATGCAATTATGGAGGATTTTTCTTGAAGATCTTTATTGATCTAATTTAGTCGCTAAGTGAGGTGAGAAAGCATGGAAACATGTTTATGGACACATCACCATTCTGTAATATGGCATTTATTTTTGTTTTTACAAAATAGTTTGAAGTCAGCATTCTGTCCTTTTCAAATATCTGGTTTGAAATGCAAGATCCAACTTCTGGCTTGAAATGAGACTGTGGTTGCAGTGTACACTGATGTGTTACAATGTGTCAAAAGCACAAAGGTGAATTGTTAATAAATTCTTATTTGAGTATTTGTTAAGTTCTGTACTTTCTGGGCCATAGACTAGTTATTCCTAAGAAAGAAGAATATTTAGATTTAATTCATTGCATTGATTAAATTCAACGCCAACAATAAAGGGTATGTTTTACAAATATTTTGGTACAAATGTTGTTTTATTTTGGTTTGCTGCAGCCTCCAAGTGTCTAAATTAGAGTTTCCACTTTAACAAATGCAGAAAATCGTAACAGTGGGACCATAAAAAGTTAAAATACTCACTGGTTAGTTAGCTTGAGGCCACTATTTCAATTTTACTTTAAAGACTGAATCCAGAGTCATTTGGGTTAAACATTATGTCTCTATTGTACATGCAAGATATCGACTGCAGAAAAAAAAGGTGCTTTGAAATGGACATTTTGTTCCTACGTCTGTCTTTATATGAGTCTATCACACTGTCCATCTGTCTGTCTGTGAGTCTGTGTTTCTGACTGACTTTCAAGAATCCCTCATTTATTTCCCTGCAGGCTGTCTGATGCTGCAGGATCATACCTTGAGGGCAAAAGAAAATGAGAGAAACCTCTCCAGTCCTGTCAGAGCACATAACTTTACCAAGAAAATCATAGTAATGAAACTACTTTCCTCAAGAATAAAAAATTAAGTTATATTGGAAGGACCAGCCGCTATTTATTGTTTATCACCTAATCGTTGAATGTTGTAATCTTCCAGTTCTCGTGAAGACAAAGAAGCAGCGATCATTTCCAGCTGCCATCTTAGTTTGGGTCAAGGAATGGAATAATACTACAGAAATTACTTGAAATTCCAGTTTTCAGTAACAAACGCTCATTTACTTTCATATTCGGTAAAAGGATGGTACAAAAAGTCTGGACATGTCCTCAAAAACATGGTTTTTCTTCATGATTCTCCTGATTATTTTAGATTTTATTTTAGTTTGACAATGTCTTGAGAAAAGAAACCGCAAAAACAGGGCATGAAAGAGTGCAGCAAACTTCGCTGCTCAAATTTTAGCCTCAGAATTTTGCGATATTGAAAACAGTTTATTTAATAACCTGATGGATTTGTCAAGGCTTTACTTTGTTTAATTTTTTGGGAAAAAACATCAGCGTACTTTTGTAACTTGAATATATTGATATTACAGGACAGCATTCAAAGATTGAAACTGAAACATAACCAACCTTTCACCTAATGTTCCCAAAGAGTGTTCCTGTGTGCTGCAGCTGTTAAGAGCTCCTAACTCTGGACCGACTGCTTCGTACTTTATTGCAGGCAGGTCATGTTTTGTTTTGTAGTACAGGATAAAGAGTTCCAAATTGTTCCAGAGTCCAAAACAAACACCAAGAAAGAAACTCAAAACCCAGCTGCGATTATAGTTTCTGCATCGCACCAACTCCACTGACAGTCTCTTCGCT
>NW_023339785.1:7269116-7270164 GCF_004916995.1 Morone saxatilis
CATTTTTATTGAGTAGATATGGTGATCTTTTCTTACAGTGTGTGTAGCAGGTAAAAAACTCCACTCCGCACCGCCTACATGAGCCGTCACATCTGTATCCCATGTATTTCTGCAGTTATTCACGCTCTACAGTGAAAAGTTGTCGTCTTGCTTTTTATTGTTAACAGATTAGAGCAGTCACATTGCCCATGTGAGTCACACATCTCACCCGCGTCTCAGCTGCTGTTGCAGTGACGCTTCCATGAGCTGAGAATACGTTCCTGTGAGGGTTGACAAGTATGAGGCTATTTGAGGTTTGAGCTTGTACCTGAGTTGACCGTGTATCAAATATTATGAGGTTTGTGTTTGAGTCTGGCTTGAAGTAATTCACCCTCCCTTTCTCTTTTCCAATATTTGTCCGCTTCAACCCTTTTAAACAATGGATACCATCTCTTAAAATGTTTTAAAAACTCATAACTATATTGAAATCTTTTAAAATCATGTTGTTTTGATGCTATTCTGTCTTAATAGAGTCTTGTCTTGCTGTGTGGTGAAGCCAAAAGGCAATTTTCCACATTGTGGGCAATAAAGTTCCTAACAAACTAACTAACTTCCCCTATTTGTGAGTGTTTCCCTTTATGCCTCGGCAGTGGAGTAACAAAACCCAAATTAACAAGATCAATATGAGAGAGCACAGCTCAATCTGCATGCTTACTTGCATCTTTACTCTTTGGACTGGATGAACTCACTTCAAAAGTTCAACTCTCTCTGTGTGTATATGTGTTGACCGGCATACATTTATAGAAAGTACTGTATGTCTGTACAACTTCAAACAAAAATTTACCAAGAGAGAGAAACAAAGTTTTGAAGGATCTGTATGAGCACGGTCATTTTTAATGGGGTAGAATAAATTTAGCAAACTTCCACTGACTGTAACAATATTCCTAAACATTTACATTACAAACGGTGCATAGAACAAGGGTCAAAGAAACTGTGCAAAACAGTAGCTAAGGGGAAAAAGCCAAACTGGCAGCATGAAAATAGTGGGGAGGAAAACTTTGCTTTAGGG
>NW_023339785.1:7270181-7271144 GCF_004916995.1 Morone saxatilis
GGGTTGACTCATGCAAAACTGTAAGGTTAGCCATATGACAATGCTATATAGTTGTGTATTTCTATGTTATATATTATGATTCATTGTATGGACAGTTTTTTTTTATCTTCAGTATAGAAACTACTTCCCTATGAAATCTGTCCACAGCTTATTATGTACAAAAACAGTTTTGCAAACTGTCCTCACAGCAATGATCATTAATTCCGCTGCTTAATGTGACCTCTGTTTTTAGTTTCCCAAAGAGCAAACACTTGCAGTCATGCAAAGCTCGATTAAAGAGCGTGACATTCTTGTACTGCCTCCAAATCAGTACATTCCAGTACAGAGGATTGGCCAGAAAGTGCAGGACTTTGATACAGAAACCCATGGTTTGTGTCCTAGCTCCCACCAACTGTCAGTGTTGAGTAACAACTCTCTCTTAGAAATTGTGTTTATCATTTAATGAGCAACATATTTGCTTTAGATATTGCTGTAGAAAATGTGTTTCATTTATTTTTCTGCATTAGCCGCTCTTTGAAACAACAGCATTATTAAAATGTATTATGGTTAGTGTTAGGTTATGGTGATGTCTAGGAAGTCCAGAACAGAGGATATATTTACTTTATTAACATTTAACAAATACCACTATTTTTCTAACTATAACTACATTTCTTTTGTTGCAAAACCAATCCAAACCCTGGTACTGTTGTTAAGTCCTGTGCTTTGTATGCCCACCTTCCACCCAACCACCCCTCACCTAACTTTAGTGCATTACAAAAATTTTCTTGTTTTTTCCTGTAATGGAAAAAGTGATGCCAGTGAACATAATTCACACAATAACGTTGTTCCCTTCAGAACATATTGGCAACACTTAAACTTTGACATCAGTATTTTTGTAACCTTACAGGGTAATTTTTCTATTTTTTAACCTGGATCTTATTTTCCCATTTTTTTCTGACCAAGTGACTAATGGGGACAAGTTTT
>NW_023339785.1:7271303-7271461 GCF_004916995.1 Morone saxatilis
AGATTGTTATTATAAGTCTGACACAACCATATAGAGAAATTAGACATTTCCATTACCTTGATCCACTGCGTGTCTAATCAAGTCTCGATCAAGGAGAAGTCTTGTTTTTGAAACAATAACATTTCAGTCAGCCATCTCATGTTTGGAATGTTTATTAA
>NW_023339785.1:7271561-7275862 GCF_004916995.1 Morone saxatilis
TGATTATGGAATAAGGCATGTCATATGTGTAATCAGCGCAACTCAAGTTGACCTGCCTGAACTAGCCCGCAGGCTTCGCTCCATAAAATAAGGTCCAGGTTAAAAAATACCTTAGTTTAGTGTTTTATGAAAGACTTATTTTGTCAGTTAGATAGGAGGACTATCTAACTGTTGTTTAGTTTTTCAATATAATTTTTAGGTACTTTGACCACAAAACAAATTCCATTCACATCATCCTAACTTGGTTGGTGCAGAAACCTCAGTGGCAAAGCTCTCAAAACACCTGGGAAATGATCTGCATGGATGGATATGACATAAGGTAATTGAAAAGAATTATTGGGATTAAAGTGAACTGGCACTTCACTAATTTCAAGACATAAATTATTTTATGAGTAGGTGTCTGACTTCAAAAAGAAAAAAAAAAACTCTTTGATTTTTTTATCTTGCGCCTGCTGCATGTGTACAGAATGTGTGCGTTGGTGAATGCAACATGCTGTACATGTGACTGTGAGTGCCTTTGTGTGTCTGTCTGTGTCTTTTGTACGTCATGTCCCTCCAACCAGAGTTCGTATCTTTAGTCTTGCACGTAGCCCTGGCCATCGCCTTTAATGACAATACTGTAGCGCTGCCAGAGTTCTCACAGATTGAATATCCTCAAGCCAGGCAAAGCTGTCATTGACAAAGAGTGAGTGAGTGTGTATCTGTGAGTGTGTATACGCACACATCTGCCTTTTGCCTTCTATAACCATGTTGCCTTGACAACCACGCCTCTGTGTTCTTTGTCCTTTGTCACTGTACAGAGCGGTAACAGGATGAAATCATTTGTATGATCAAGGTTGTCCACAAGCACCAGATAAGAAGCAAAGCACATAGAAAGTATGAGCCAGAAATTCTAAATTTTATTTATGTATTTAAATTCCCATTTTTATTTTAATTTGTTTGATCATTCGGTGCAATCCTTTTATGACATTCATGAATATGTCACTTACAGGACTCCCTGGTGTGTCTGTTTTGTATTCTAGCTGCTGCCTATTCATCAGGGAAGGCTGGTACATCTTTGGGGCCCCCATGCCACTCTAATCCCAGAGAAAAAAGAAGCAAGATGGTAGCAAGTGCCTCAAGCAATTAACAGAAGAGGAAATAGCCAGAAGTGGCCACTGGCAAATTGGAGGGTGACATATGTCAGTTAAAGAGAGTGTCCCGGTGAGACAATCTGACATTTGAATGCAGCAGACGAAGGTCTGTTTGCACAGGGTGATCAGCTCAGTTTGGCATTCAAGGTTGTGTGTGTGGATGCATAACAATCCAATCTGTGTGTATATGTTTTTGAATGTGTTTATGGGTATTCTCGGTGTTTATGCTCGAATATGTGCAAAAGGAGTTTACATTCCACAATAGAGGTCATTCTTCATTTAAAGTCAAACTGAAATGCGTATAAACTATAATAACACTGCAGTTACTGTGCATATTTTTCCATTTATCAAAAGTGAATATGGACATATTTTTGGAAACAGCGTCTAAGCTTAACGCCCCTGGGTGGGTGCTTCCCTTTGCAACACTTGATGAGCATTTAGGGGTTGGTGTTGCTAGGAAACGAGGTGTCAACTTCTATGGTGAGCTACGCACTGGAGCACGTCATGGTAGCACACATTGCTCAAAGCCACTTGCTAGCCTGAGGGACCCTGGGTTTGAACAATGAACCTATGCTCCAACCCCTCACTCAACTGCTTAGCCATTACCCATTTACTCTTAGCCCTTTACTCAAATACTTTCTGAGTCTTTTACTGCATTACTTATACATTCACTTAGCTTATTCACTAGGCTGGGGACCCGGGGTTTGAACTATAAACCTTCTGACTTCGATTACCTAGCCATTACAAACCCATTTACTCCACTACTTAGCCCTTAACTCAATTACCTTGCAATTCGATTAATTACTTACTCTCTTTTACTCAGTTAGTTACCTAGTCTCAATTACTTAGCCACTGGGAAACCAGGTTTTGAACCATAAACCTTCTGACTCTGAGACCTCAGCTAGGCAGTGGGGCACCTCCGTACTCAACTACTTCGCCAAACTACTCAACTTAACCAAATCATTTACCCAATGACCCAGTGACCTAGTAGTCTACCCCATTACTCAGCAATTTACTCCATTACTTAGCTTGCCTGTCTCTCTCTCTGCCTTCCTGCCTGCTTGTCTGTCTACCTGTGCATGTCTGTGAACTGTGTTAATTATGTCAACTCAACTTTATCTCAACTAGTAATTAGTAATTACTTAGTTGCTGACATCAACTAGTAATTAGTAATTACTAGTTGTAATTAAAGGTTGCTAATTAATGGTTGTTGTGGTGATGGTATCTGCTTAGTGACTCTTGGGTCAGAGGCTTAGTTTCATAGCGATCTTAGCTGAGACGTACCTCTCATGATTATGCTTCTAGCACCCAGACTACACTTTTTTCCAAATTATTATGCATATACTGGTTCTTTTTCTGTACTAAAATAGTCGATATAAGTTTGCAGGTCAATAGGATTGATTTATTCGCCTCAACAATTTATTATTCGCTAATCTTGGGATTTATTAATCACCAGATTACCAATTGATGGACCTGAATGGCATTTTTTTGCAAAATTAATCTCAAAATGCCAGTGTTTCCCAAATTTTAAGTTTGAAATACACACTTAATAGTTGTTCATAAGGATTGAAAGAAACAGAAATCGTCTGTTGTAGTTTTTGCCATCTGAGGGGCGTAGTTTATCTTCAGAAGTCAAAGGCTATTCCTCGAATCAAAAACATCTTTACAGTTGTGTTACAATATTAACATTATCTATTAACAGTAGGGAGACCCTTGGCTTGTGATTCATTCTTAACACATCTTCTCTCCATCCATTGACCTTGTAAGTCCATTGTATTCTGCCTGTTATTTCCTTTTGAGGGATTAGCCAGAGTTTGCCTTCCCAGAGCGTGCTGTTTTTGATGGTAAAGCTGCTACGCCACGCCTCCATTAGAGCTTTTCCTTTTAAGGATGCTCACACGGTTCTCAATTAGGGTGTTGGATGGTCAGGAGTATGATTAGTGCCCCACACCGTTGATTCCTTTTCTCCTTTTCTATTGGCCCATAGCAGTCCCCAAGGCGGCGCTCCCCAATGCGTTATTTTTGTTGCCAGTCAGTGGGATGTGCGTGCGTTGTCTGTCTTACGGGATGAAAATGCATTTTAGCTCCCGGAATGGCGGATTGGTTTCTTCTTTTTTATACCATCGGCAGGAAATGGGCAGGTTAGGAACTCCACAGTATTTTTGCAGACGGTCATTTGTTGACCACCGTTCCGAGTGCCACCTTAAATGAACGGCCTACCATCTGCACTTTGCCCATGAGTTCCAAGCCCCAAAACATCCTCCCTCCCCACGTTCCTTGGGCTGGACGTCGAGCGAGCCTGTGTTGCGGAGCATTCCAAGAAACTCCATGCCATCTGTGGACCGATTCCGCAGTTGTTAAGCACGGAAATACATCAGTGGAATTAAACTGGGGTTAGACATGATTGAGTCTTCGTATGTTTTGAACCACTGGCCAATTCATGTGTTCTCCCTTGGTGGGCATTGTTTGAGGTTGTTGCCGACAATTACAGCCTTTATGCACATCAGCAAGCCTCTGGGATCTGTAGGATCCCTGCAGTTTTGATGAGGTTCTTCTTACTAGCTCATCAGGTGGCTTTTTTTTTTACAGGGCCTCGTTAGCATACGGACAAGATTAGGCCTTACATGAAGCTTGTCTTTAACAGCGCCGCTGGTATTCTGAAAGCGAACCATCTGCGTCTCTGGAAGTCAGACACCAATGATCCTTTTCAGGCAGGACTCGGCATGAGTCTCCGTTAAGAGTGTATCCGATCGTGCGTTTCATACGCGCCTATTTAAAGATTTACTGATATTGAGAAGATTATCTGAGGTTGAAATAAAGATACA
This sequence comes from Morone saxatilis, assembly GCF_004916995.1. Lineage (NCBI taxonomy): Eukaryota > Metazoa > Chordata > Actinopteri > Moronidae > Morone > Morone saxatilis. The sequence goes on from NW_023339785.1 coordinate 7,275,520, forward strand.
GGGACAGGTAGTATATCTATATATATCGTTTAAACGCAACAATTTTCTGGATTATTGATTTCATGACATCCACAGACCCCTGACTGGTCCAATAATTGATAGTTACAGTAGAAGGCCTTTATTTTCTTCAATAGCTTTTCTCTGTTTTGTTTTCCTCTCCCTGCGCGTGCCATCACTTTCTTTCGTCCTGTCTTAGGGCAGCCGCATAACAGGTTTGTTTTTGGCGGCTCTCCACTCACTTGGGATAGGGTAGTGGGCTGTATGTGCCAAAGTGAGCGTCAATGATATACTTATATTGTTATAGGCTCAGCCAGCGGTTTCCTTCAGAAAGAAATTTTTGTGG